>NW_027362765.1:294847872-295102872 GCF_046119375.1 Phyllobates terribilis | reverse complement strand
ACACAGCACACAGATACATACAAATAGACTTTCAGATACACAGACACACACATACAACATACACACTCATATACACACAAAAAAACTGCAGATATAAAAACATACAGAAATACAAACCCCAAACAAACACACTAGAAGTGCAGATACAGAGCCACACCACACACCCAAACAAAGCGAAGAGCAGACAGACAGAAGCACACATCACTCACACATACTTGGCAGGCTGGAAACCGCTCATATACTGAACACCACTGAAGTTTATCACCTCGGAGGAATTAGGACACAAAGAAGAATGATTGCCTTTACATGATGTTACTAGACGCACATCCTGTACAAATCTCAGAATGTAGATCCATTGTCTTTGTATACATCCTGATACTAAATACAGGGCTTCCTTCCGGACTGCCTTGTATATCCAAGACAATAAAATATAACACAAAGCCCTGGCAATAGATTCTTACTAATTCCTGAACTAATTATTATACCCCAATTAATTGGAGCACTGTCCACTTAAAGAGATTGTCCACTTTGGACGACCCCAGTGCTGTGGCTGCCTTCCATGAGAATGAGCTTATCCTTGCAGATTGTAACTACATTTGGCACTTGTACTAGATCACTGTAAAATTTGAGATTAAAAAGGCAACACCCTCAGTATACTGTATTGTAGCAAATGAAAAATTCATTGCTGAGGTCACCAAGCACCATGCACCATGCACTCACTCAATCATGCTTTAGGCTCCGTTCACACTGAGTTTTTTTCATAAATTCAGAAACCCACAAATTGTCTTGCAGAAACCGCTTCAGGAAACTCTCCTTTTTTGAAGAGGTTTTGGAAGCATTTTTTTCCCCTGAAGAGTTTCCTAAAGTGATTTTGAAGAGTTTTGGAAGAGATTTTTCCTGGTGTTTTTTGCAGCCTTTTAATTGGGCAGTGTGTAGTTTGGAGAAGCTTCCTGGGGATGCTTCAAAGACGTGGCACACATTTTTTTTTTTTTTACCCCAGGAGTTTTCAATCCTCTTCAGGAAAAAAAAGCTTTGAAGCAGTTTTAGAGAAGGATTTTGGAGACTTTCTGCTCCAAACACTCCTGAAAAAACTCAGCTTAAACATATCCTAAAGCTATGTGCATGCAGAATGTTTTTGCTGAGTTTTTGGTGCAGAACCTCCAAGTTTTTTGAGGAGTTTTGCATTATTGAGGAGGATTTAGAGAGTTTCCACTTATTTTCTTCTTAGTTTCTGTTCCAAAAACTCCTCAAAAAACTACGTGTGCGTATAGTACTAAGCGGAAACTCCCAGGTTTTTGAGAAGTTTTGATATTTTCAGACGGATTTGGGGATGTGCACATGGCATCATTTAGACACCGGCTTTCGTTGTCCTGAGACGGCTTCGTCGGTGGCCTTGCCGTTGTTCCAGTGGTGGCTCTGCTGCTGGCGTCTTTCTCTCTGTATTGTGAAGTATAATGGGCAGATCCCTAGCCATCCGATGAATGAGCATGTCAGTTCAGGGTTTCCAACCGCTTCAGGGTTTCCAAACCATGAAGTTGTTAATAGACGTGACATAAGACAAAACGTGCACAGCAATGTTGTTTTGACATTGCTGTGCACTATGTTCATTTCATGGGGCGCTTTTGTGGCATCCACCTGAAAAAGACGACGTGTGAACAATGGCACATTATACCAAAGCACTGATGCTTTAATGAGGACTGCACCAACACAATGATTGACCAGTATGACAATTACTATATTTTTCTTATACGAGACAAGGGAATTTCTTTAGATCTATTCCTGTAATCTGACACATGGCAAAATAATCTCACGATCAATAGATCATCAGGTAAGGGCTCATGCACACGTCTGAGCACCGACTAATGCACGGGTCTCCGGAGCATAACACCTTCATGTATTTCTATGAGGCTGTCACTCTGGGGTCAGGAAACCCCGCAGCCAGTCCATGAATTGGGTTCTGAGATCGGACAGAGATCCATAGACGTCTGCATGAAGCTCTTATTTCCCAATGTTCTAGCATCTTTGAAATAAGCACTTGGAAATATTGTATCTGAGCAAGCAGATATAACAGGAACTAGTACAGCATGGGATGGGAAACAAATATATGCCAACATAACAATGCAGGTTGGCTAATTAATTATTCAGTAAAACTGTAATGTGGATCTTATTATATTCCAGATGAAATCATTATTTGTTGAAGGGGTAATCCATACGTCTTGCTGCGAGACTTAGAACTAACAGTTCAAGCCTGTATCGTTGGTCATAGAGGGTGATCCCAACTAGAGGCCCTCCATTTACAACACTCTTATGCCCTGACGGGGCTCTACAGCTGGGGCCACTGCGACAGAATGGACAATAATGATACGATTATGCGCAATGCATTACATACTGAAAACATGTATAAATATATGTGTGGGCAGTACAAAGGACTGGCACATGAATTATTACTTCCAAAGACCATATTAAGGACCAGGGAGCACTCATTACGGGTGGAAGAAAGGCTATTCCAGCAGCTAAACAGGAAAGGGTTCTTTACAGTTAGAGCAGTCAGACTGTGGAATACCCTACCACAAGAGGTAGTGATGGCCGACACTGACAGCTTTTATACAAGGGCTGGATGATTTCCTCAATACACATAACATTGTGCGTTACAGTTAAATTAGTGACAAAATGTACAATTGTGGGAGGAAGGTTGAACTTGATGGACCTAGGTCTTTATTCAACCTACGTAACTACGTAACTGTGTAACATTTTGTCCATGCTACGCCCTTGGTTCTTAACCTCTGATACTTTTATCTCAAGGAGTACATGCCAATTCCCTGGGGGATATTTTGATGTAATTTGCTGAATAGCAGGTACTGGGCTCGAAATGTTGAGAAACACCGATCGTAGGCAAAAAAAAGGTAAAACCCAACCACAAGAATATTTGTACATTCACTAATATACTTTAGTATAGTTACTGGGGATGAGCGGACCTGTGGAAGTTCGGGTTCCGGTACCAGAACTGTTCCCAAACTTAAGCCAGACCTTGAACCCCTTTGAAAACAATGGGGGCCCGAACTTTTGAGCTGGAAAATATTCTTTCTCTCTCTCCGTTGCTCTTTATGCACAGAGCGATCACTGAAACTATGCCGGTGCCATTCATGTGACTGAAAGAGCGAGTCTGCCGGGAGGAATAAAGTGAATTTCCTCCCAGCAGCGGGGCTCTCAGTGCTGCTGCTGCAGTGTCAGAACACCATTAACCTGCAGATTAACCCCATATCTGCAGGTTAATAGCATTATTTTACATAACAGGATTCCTTTAAATGGGTTCTCGGACCTTAGTACTGATGCACTACTCAAAGAATAGACCTATTGGTGGAAGTTTGTCTCCTGGCATCCTTGCCAATCAGCTGTATGCAAGGTCCACTGCAAATGCTGCAGTTCTTGTTTACTGAGGCAGTGTTGTGTCTATGGTGGAACTGCAGTCCCAGGTTCAACCACAACAGTGTGTATGGCGCTGTCTGGCCAGACATTAAAGGAGAATGCTATGGCTCTTTCATTGAGTTGATTGGTGAGGTTAAGGGTAGTAAGATCTCCCATCAATCAAATAATGATGGCCTGTTCTGAGAATATGCCATTAATTTTACAGTCTTGGAAAACCCTTAGCACAGGTATTTTTAATTTAATTTAATCCCTGACCAGTTTTATCTCCAAAAAACCTATGCCATATAACAGTAAATTCATATATGCAGAGAAGTCAATATATTTTCCAGCTGCTTACAGGGGCTCTTTCTAGAATATGTCTTCACTATGTGATTGGTAAGGGTCTGACCAATAAGGCCAATGACAATCACAACAATAAATGCCCTTCTAGATATAACTAAGAGCTAAAAATGCATACAGGTCTAACAATCAGATGCCAGAACATACATAGGACACAAACTTCATAGATAGACCTGACTTCTTGCTATGGGTAAAACCTCCTCCCAAAGCTTATTGTGTGCAGGTTCCAGAACAAAAAATAAGCTTTAAAGCTGCCCATTGACAGTACAATTGTATAAAAAAAACAAGTTATCCTCTATCCAGGGTATAGGGGATAATTTGCTAATCGCTACTGATTGGGGCTCGGGACCCTGAGAAACAGGGTCTTCTTTTCTTCTCTTCTTTTCTTCAGAAAAAGTGGAACGCTTACTTGGCTTTCTCCAGCATTTCCATTGACAATGAATGGAGTGGAGGTACACATTTGATATATTCAATTTGGGGCAGTAGAACCCTTTTCTGAGATTCCTAAGCCACGATCTTGGGATCGCTAGGGAACTGAAAGTTATTCACCATCTAATTGATAAAGGATAACCTGCTTTGTTGGGTAAAAATCTTTAATGGCATGAACAACTATGGCTTATTACAGCCTGCTTACAGTGGTGATTGAAAGTTTGTGAACCCTTCAGAATTTACCATAAGGAGTTTGTATGTTCTCCCAGGGTTCTCCGATTTCCTCCCACACTCCAAAGACATACTGATAGGAAATTTAGATTGTGAGCCCCAATGGGGACAGTGCCCATAATGTCTATAAAGCGCTGTAGAATTAATGGTGCTATATGAGTGAGTAAAATAAATAAATAAATTTGTCTTCATAAATTTAACCTAAAACAACATAAAGTTTTCACACAAGTCCTAAAAGTAGATAAAGAGAACCAAATCAAACAAATAAGTCAAAATATTAGACATTTTTTAAAGAAGGAAAATAATCCAATATGACATGTCTGTGAGTGGCAAAAGTATGTGCCAATAAAAAATTGTTCCAATAGACTTCTGGCTTGTCCAGGGGATTTTTAGCAAACAGCAGACGTGCAGCAATGTTCTCTTTGGAGAACAGTGGCTTTCACTTTGCAATCCTGCCATGCAAACCATTGTTGTTCAGTGTGTTTTAGCTTGGTTTGGGGATTTGATCCACTGACCTGTTGCTGCATAGTTGATTCCCCTATCTGTTGAGCTATTGCATTTTCTTCCCTGTCCAAATGCTGATGGTTCCAATTGTCTTTATTCCCCCTTCTTGGTTTGCTCCTCTCAAGGTGTTTTTCATTTTCCCGTTTAGTGTAACCTGTCACATTTTGGATTGGGTTTTATATGTTCACCCTTCACTGCACTTCCTTGCTTGCTATACCGCAAGATGGACTTTGGTTTAGGAGTTCTAGCCCTTCAGCTAAGGGGTTTACCTTGCATGGTAAACACCAGTTGAATTCCTGCAGTGAGTCTGTTTGTTTTCTTTCCCAGTTCCCTTTTCTTTCACCTCTTTTGGTTTCTTGGAGGTTATATTTGTTTAGTTTACTTTTGGCTCTCCTTAGCTTTCCCTCTCTACCCTATATAAATGTTGTGAGGAGCTGGCCTTGTTCTAAAGACCATTGGACCAATGGACGTAGAGCTGAATCTGCGGCTCTAAGGGATACAGACTTTTTCCAGCACGGAGCACCGGTTATATCAATCTTATTGTTGTGTTCTAGTAGAGATTTGCTTGCTGTATTTTATTAGAGATTTGCTTTCTCGTCGGTTCAGCCTCACTAATCAATGTTTCTGTTCAGTGACCGTAAGCAGAGGAAATCATGCAGGCTGGATCTTATGCATACATAAGGCCAGACCCAAGATTGGTAATCAATGAAAGCAATCAAGCCATTTTTCTCCCATCCACTAGTCCCATTGTGTGGATGGGGATAGTAAACCCAATGGAGCCATCACCATCAGAGGTCTCACATGCAGTCCCAGATGATGGGCTTTTGGAATATTCTTCATTCTTTGAGCTAAAAGTAAATGTTTAAGGGGGAGGGTGTGAACACTTCTACCCATCCAGGGGGCTGATCCCAGGAGAGGGAGGACAATTAAGCCATGTGTTTTAGTGAGAGTTGGTGGCATGACATCAAGGGTCTAGGATCGATTGCTGAGGTCCTGGAGCCAATAGATGGATGGCTTATGGAGTATGAAAATCGGTTGCTGGCTGGACTGGACACACGTGCTACAGTTGTGGGATCTGTTGTCTGGATTTGACGACCTTAAGGACTGTTGCTGCTGGATACATGGGCTTCGGTCATGTTATGTCATGTGGAGGAGTGTGGACTGTGGCTACAAACTATACTGGAGGGAGGTACGAAATCTGTGAGCCAAACAAAAGTTGGAAGACAGTGAGTATCGCCTGGTACGGGGGCAGTGGAACTATTGGCCCCAGGGAGGGGATTTTGTGGACTGGGGGCAATGTATTTTGGCCATCTTTTAAAACCATGGATGTAAGGAATAAAACATAGTTGCATCGTTAGCCTGCCTAGGTGATTATTATAACCCACAACTTCAGATCTTCACAAACGTGTTTTAATTTTCTCTCCCTGGGTTTTGTATTTTCCTGCACACTTTCCTCTCCCCTTGTTGTTAGAGTGTAGCGGCTTCCCCTCTGATTCCTCAGAAGGTATGAGAAACCCCTCAATGGCCTTTTAGGGAGCCAGGTCTGTGGTGCTGTTTTTGCATTGTGTGGATAGGGTCTTTCTAGTCTGTACAGGGACCAGTTGGGTGTGGGTGCAGCATCTCCTTGTAGTAGGTCTTCCCTTTTTATGTTAAGCATGAGTGTGTGTTATGTTCATAACATTGTGTACCCCTGATGGTGGACTCATTAACATTAGCTAATGTGAGAAAAGTCTTTAGTTGTTTAGCGGTGACCTTGGGTTCCTTTGCAGCTTTGTGGACTACGATACAACTTGCACTGGAGTTATCTTTGTCAGTTTACCACTCCTTGTGAAGGTAATTATGGTTCTGAATTCCCTCTATTTATACACAATAGCCCCAATTCATCAAAGCCACTTCACCAGAAAACTGGCTTAAATTGCTTTGAAAAGTGTCAAAATTTTGCGCAGCTCAGAGTTGTGCAATCATTTTGCAACTTTTGTTGTTTTCACACCAGTTTTTCCCAGCTTTACCATTCATGACAATCTGTGATGTTACCTATATCAGAAATATTACTGAAGTCAGGGACTGGAGTAAAATTTGTGGCAAGGCACCAAGACACTCTTTAGACGCAGACGCTACTGATTCATTAAGAGTGGAATTCTTCATGAATCAGGAGACACTTGCTCCACCATGTCCTATCATCAAGAATGGCGAGCAAATCCACCGTCCTGATGAATCGGAGCTAATCTGTCTTTCTGGATTGGTTGAGTCCAAACTCTTTAAACATGGTTTTGTGACAGCTACCAGCCTGATGAACGTCAACAACTCTATTTTTTAGGTTGTCTGAAATCTCCTTTGTTAGTGTGGTGATATACTTCCACAAACATGTGTTGTAAAGATAAGACTTTGATAGATCTATGTTCTTTAAATATAACAGGTCACCAACTCACACCTGATTGTCATCCCATTGATTAAAGCTCTAGACTTTACTTTCACCTAAATTACTGTATATGCTAATCCTAAAGGTTCAAATACTTTTGCCACTCATGGAAATGGGATATGGGATCATTTTCCTTATTTTAAAAAAGTCTATAGTTTTTGACTCATTTGTTATATTTTGTTCTTTTTATGTACTTTTAGGACTTGTGTTAAAATCTGGTATTGTTTAAAGCACCACTCCAGCGTTTGTTTTTACTTTACCGCTGGAGTGATATCACTAATGCCTCAGTCCTTAGTAATATACTTACCAGCCGCCGTCTTCTGCTATCGGTGCCACTTCGGTCATCTTCTGCAGTTTACCATGTGTATATATATATATATATATATATATATATATATATATATATATATACTGTATATATATATATATACACACATATACATAAGTACGTACGTATGTACTGTACATACAGGAGCGCACAAACATTTTAGGTAGGTGTAGAAAAAAATTCTGCAAAGTAAGAATGGTTTAAAAAAATAGAATTGATAATAGTAATAATTTATTTTTCATCAATTAACAAAATGCAAAGTGACCAAAAGAGAAATCAAAATTTGTGATTCTTTGTGATTTGTGATTCCTTGCATTCAAAACAGAATCTAAGCATTAAAGGGGACCTGTCACGTCCTATCTACTATTTACACAGCCCCATAGTGTTATTAGTGATGCATGTGCATCACTAACAAGCTTTTTTCATTAAAATTAGTGGTATCATAATGATTTTATAACCTTTTATATACTTTGTCCTACCTGCTCGTATTCAGTCATAGGGGTGTGATTCTGCTATTCAGTCATAGGGGTGTGATTCTCTCATTCAGTCACTGTTGGCGCCGCCCATGTATTTGAATATTGCTCCCGGCAAGCGCTATTATTGTGGGGCGCAGCTTCATTGCGCATGCGCTATAACCCTCTGTTCCCCGCGCGTGCGCAGCGATGGTTTTTTGGCAACATCTGAGTTAATTAGAGGCACACCTGTGGATGTATTTTAATGCACACCTGAAAAACACTGCTTCTTTATGTAGCATCATGGGAAAGTCTAAAGAAATCAGCCAAGATATCAGGAACAGAATTGTGGACTTGCACAAGACTGGCTCATCCTTGGGTACAATTTCAAGATACCTGAAGGTGCATCGTTCATCTGTACAAACAATTATACGTAAGTACAAACAAGATGGGAATGTCCAGCCATCATACCGCTCAGGAAGGAGACGGGTTCTGTGTCCCAGAGATGAATGTGCTTTGGTCTGACATGCGCATATCAACCCAAGACAAAAGCAAAAGACCTTATGAAGATGATGGCGGAAGCTGGTAAGATTGTGTCAATAACCACAGTGAAAGGAATACTGTATCAAATGGGCTGAAAGACCACTCTGCCACGAAGAAGCCATGACTCCAAAAGAAACAAAAAAAAGCCAGATTAATGTTTGCAAATGCACACAGGAACATAGACCTTAATTTTTGGAGACATGTCCTGTGGTCTAATGAAACTAAAATTGAACTTTTTGGGCATAATGACCATCATTACGTTTGGAGGAAAAAGGGAGAAGCTTGGAAGCCTAAGAACACCATCCCAACTGTGAAACACAGGGGTGGCAGCATCATGCTGTGGGGTTGTTTTGCTGCAGGAGGGACTGGTTCATTTTACAAAATAGATGGCATCATGAGAAAAGAAGATTATGTAGCAATACTGAAGAAACTTCTCAAGACATCAGCCTGGAAGTTTAAGCTTCGGTGAACATGGGTCTTCCGAATGGACAATGACCCAAAGCATACTGCCAAAATGGTAACAAAGTGGCTTAAGGATAACAAAGTCAATGTTTTGGAGTGGCCATAACAAAGCCCTGATCTCAATCCTATTGAAAATGTATGGGCAAAGCTGAAAAGGCAAATGCGAGCAAGGCGACCTACAAACCTGAATCAGTTACACCAGTTTTGTCAGGAGGAATGGGCCCAAATTCCGACCAACTATTGTGAGAAGCTTGTGGAAGGATATCCCAAACGTTTGACCCAAGTCATTCAGTTTAAGGGCAATGGTACCAAATACTAATGAAATGTATGGAAACTTTTGACTTTGCAGTAAGTAACAAAAATGCCTTAAAACATTCTCTCCCTCTCTCATTATTCTGGCATTTGGCAAATATTAAAAATTATGGTAATCCTAATTGACCTAAAATGGGAAAGGTTTATTCTGATTTCATGTCAGATATTGAGAAAAACATGCATATGCGTCTTTTTATATAGTGTATGTAAATGTCTGGTTTCAACTGTAGATATGTGTTACACATGGTACTGTAAGTACTATTTGCTGAGTTATTTTACCTGTGTTATAAATAGTACTCTAAATGTGTTATACCTAGTAGTATACTGTGAATGTGCTCTTTGCCTAGTACAGTATCAGTATATATGGTATATATTGTATTTGAACTGTGGCATGAATATAGAAATACCTTATGGAATTTCAGTCCTGTAAACTATGTGGCGCTAAAAAGTGGACATTCGCTTTATTCTCCACCTTCCTCCAATTCTGCTCCTCATTTTCTTATGCCCTGTAAGTAACTAAGCATATACTGTAGCTTTCCTACTAGTGATCCCAGTCGGAGCCATTCATGAAAGGGTTACGATCCGGGCTTCTGGTAATGGATGTTGAAGCCTCAGGTCGGCCCACTCTTACCACAAAGAGCTGGACTTCTGCTGATGCATTTCAGGAAGATCATTAAAGAGAGATACAGTGTGTTTGTTGGGAAATTCACAGATTCCCATGTCATGTTGATGATACTATCTCGCTTCCATTTCCTCTGCTGATGTCACACAGTCATTTGTAAATAATTATAAGACTCTTTCATCTGATTTTTGTGACTTGGTAAATAATGTACAGGCCCAGCTTTAAGGACATACATCCTACATGATTGCAAAAGGTGTACCAGTCGCTCCTGCTACAGGGAGCGCCGCAGAAAACCTGGCACCTGAGGCTTGAGACCACCAATGACCTCGATAAGAACAGAAAAGCACTATGTTTTAGATGATTGTCACTGTATGATAAGATTATTTGGGCATGAATAAGTGGGCATATCTTATGGTAGTTAATGAGGCAGGCATTGTCTGATCCATACACTATACATTTTACAGTGCCACATGACGGCAGCAATGTATACCATTGTTATTAAGCAAACATATGCTGGGCCTTGGGGAGGAGCAAACTAGGAATTGCCCAAGTCCTCCATCTTCAAAAGGACCCCCATACTTTACAAGCCAGAAACCACATTGATAAAGCCATTCCTGCATATTAATGCAGTTTTCAAGGTTAAAGGTGTTGAAGGACCTTTGGTGACATCATAGTCATGTGACCAAAAGTTCTACACCCTGTTGGAGTATGGAGGACCTGAAGGGAAAGAGAGTCTGGAATGTCCTCAACACTGTGTGTGTGTATGTGTGTGTGTATGTGTGTGTGTGTGTGTGTGTGTGTGTGTATGTGTGTGTATGTATGTGTGTGTGTGTGTGTGTGTATGTGTGTGTGTGTGTGTGTGTATGTGTGTGTGTGTGTGTATGTGTGTGTGTGTGTATGTGTGTGTGTATGTGTGTGTATGTGTGTGTGTATGTGTGTGTGTGTATGTGTGTGTGTATGTGTGTGTGTGTTTGTGTGTGTGTGTGTGTGTGTGTATGTGTGTGTGTGTATGTGTGTGTGTATGTGTGTGTGTGTGTGTATGTGTGTGTGTTTGTATGTGTGTGTGTGTGTTTAGTAACAAGCAGAGAGTTTGTAACGTGGTTTGTGTGTGTAAAATGCAGTGTATGTGTGCAGCATGTATGTGTAAAATGCAGTGTATGTGTGCAGCATGTATGTGTAAAATGCAGTGTATGTGTGCAGCATGTATGTGTAAAATGCAGTGTATGTGTGCAGCATGTATGTGTAAAATGCAGTGTATGTGTGCAGCATGTATGTGTAAAATGCAGCGTATGTGTGTAGCATGTATGTGTAAAATGCAGTGTATGTGTGCAGCATGTATGTGTAAAATGCAGTGTATGTGTGCAGCATGTATGTGTAAAATGCAGTGTATGTGTGCAGCATGTATGTGTAAAATGCAGTATATGTGTCTAACATGGACTGTGTATGTGACATGCAGTGTCTGTAACTTGCAGTGTGTGTTCAATATGCATTTTGTGTAGCATGGAGGGTGTGAGCTATATACAGTGTGTGAATGTAACGTAGTGTGTGTGCGTATATAACATGCAGCATGTGTAACATGCAGTGTGTGTGTAACATGGACTGTGTATGTAACAAGCAGTATGTGCGTAACATGAATGTGTATGTGTGTAGCATGGACTATGCATAACATGCAGTGTCTATTGTGTATGCAGTGAGTATGTAACACGTAGTGTGTATGTAACATGGAGGCTGTGAGTAACATACATTGTGTGTGTTTAACATGGAATGTGTTTATATGTATATTACATACAGCGTCTGCGTAACATGGAGAGTGTGTGTGCAACACGCATCTTGTTTGTTACATTGTGTGTGTAACATGAAGTGTGTAACATAGAGTGTGTAACATACAGTGTGTGCACAACATCCATATTTAAAATACGGCAGTGCAGACGGGTGCATAGATGTAAACAGGTCGGTAATCATGCAACAAACTAGCAAAACGTTCATTCACTGCGTGTGGCTCAGGTTTTAGGCACTGTACATGGATTAAGCACTGTATGCTACTATGGTTTTTGTACTTCAAAGCAATACATTATATTGGGGTGGAAGCAACAGAAGATAAGACTCGGGATACCATCTAACCCAGGGGTGGGGAATCTTTTTTCTGCCAAGGGCCATTTGGATATTTATACCATCCTTTGGGGGCCCGTACAAATGACGCACTAACTCCACCCATAAAGTACGTCCTCACGCTGGCAATGATGTCAGGATATAATCTTTCTTTGCATGCGTCTCGGCGTTCAGTAGTGAGCACTGCGGGTGCGTTCTTACAAAGCAATAAGAAATGAATGGGCCATCAAAATACAGCTGTCGGGGGCCGGGTATAAGGTCATCGAGGGCCGTAAACGGCCCATGTGCCGGAGGTTCCCAACCAAAGGCTTTCTGTTACAACATAGTGCTTTTTCCCATTAGTTTCTAAGACCATGTCTTCATTACCTAATGGTAATACTTTCAGTGTGGATTGATAGCAGTGCATTGTATCTGTACATTGTAAATCATTCTGGTCAATACAGGTCACCATGGTTAATAACATGCATACACTATCATTTATGTTCTCTGAAAGGCACTTAATTAACTAAGTTAGAACTTTATGTGAAACAAGGAAAACATATTGCTTGGCAAATGCTTCACTAATCTGCATATAAAGAGACCCTCAATTAAGTCTTGGATAGCGTGCTGAGAAGGCCTATACAGTCTTGCCATGGTTGAGATTTGATGATGGCAGAGAAACCCTTAACCCAATTTGCTTGTCAACCTATAGCTGGACATTCACATAAAACATGAAAAAAACAACATAAAAACCAGGGACTCACTGAAGGGTGGTGTAAAGAGAACACTAAACGGCATGAATAATTGAGCACCATATGGCGACATTAATTGAACAGTGAATAGTGGTACTAATTGAGCACGGAATGGCAGAAATAAGTGGTCACTGAATAGGGCCTTGAATGGTGACATGAATTGAAAACTGAATGGAGTTATTAGCTGACCATTGAGCAGAAATATGAATTGACTATTAAAGCACTATTAATTGAGCACTGAATGGCTGTATTCAATATACAATGAATTGTGGTAGTAAGAACACTGAATAAAGGTATTAATGGACGACTGAATGATGGCTTTAGTTAAGATCTGATTGGGACTATGAATTAAAGGGGCTTTCCCAGGAACAAAAGATCATTTTAATCAATTGTCTGTGTCTGACTGTGTACGGAACATACCACAGCTCCTGGGCAGAGGAGGAAGCAAAAGAGTATACAGACATTACAGCACGGGATCACAGCTGATTCATTTTGTGAGGTAAAACATTTCACCATCTGTTTTTAAACAATGTTTTACCTCACAGAATGAATCAGCTGTGATCCCCTGCTGTAATGACTGTATACTCTTTTGCTTCCTCCCCTGCCCTGGAGATGTGGTATGTTCTGTATACGGTCAGACACAGACAATTGATTAAAATGAACTTTTGTTCATGGGAAAACCCCTTTAAGTACTGAATCACAGTATTGATCTAGCACTAAATTATAATATTAATAGAGTCCTGACCTACACTATTAAGTGAGTGGTGGTAATACAGCATGAAATAGTGTTATTGCGCATTGTCTTTTATATTAATTGTAAATGGTGCGTGGGAGAATATTGTTTGAGCAGAGAGTAGTCGGCTTACTATTGACAAGCGGTGGTTTCCAGAAATGGCTGGCCACCTTTGAAGTTGTAGGACCATCTTCTGAACTGCCATTCACAAACATTGTAGTCCCACACTGCAGCAAGTGCTGACAATTCCACTTTTGGTAGACTTGCTTTACTGTTTTCTCGTTTCTCTCCTGCCCAGATTCTTCCGATAAGCACTTTTGCACATAATTTCTTGGTTTGAAAAACCTCAAAGTTTTGTTTACGTTGCCAAAAAAGTTAATCTCTGCAAATTTTTGTCTGAATGGTAACTACAGAATTGTTTGAGTTTTTTGAGTAAAATATAAATCTAAGCCATAATCTGGTCAGATCGTCTTGTCCTTAAGCAGATTGTGGCTCTGATCAGCCTACAAGTTGTGCGTAGCTGTGATATAGCACTCATAAAGTCCTATGTGCTTGATTGTACTTATTTTCTGAATGCCTTATGTTTTATACACATTTGTTGTCAGATTCTTTATGCCATTTTCTATTGGACTTCATGTTTTTTTGCTGTGGTGGACTGTAAGGGAAAACACATTTTGCTTTGCTTTCCTTTAACGTAAAAGGTAAACTTATCAGATCCCATAACTGTCTCTAGCCGCCACAGTAGAGCTATATTACAGCTATATAGAGCATTTCTAGTTCTAATAACACATATAGGTGCCACACTAGCGCTGCTCCCTCTTAAAAATTAACTTTTATAAAGTATTATTTTCCCCAAACTAGTCCCACCTCGGACCATGGTCGTGATAGATATTGGTGGGACCATTGGAAATCTTGCTGCCGGCAGTCCTACCATAACTAGGATAAGATATTCAGTCCACATTACTCCATCTCATATCTGCAGCTTCAACAACAGATCTCACTCCATACACAAATAAGGCATACGACGGTCATCAGATAATCATTTAAGTTCCTTCCTTTCATTTCCTTCTCTTTTGATATTTTACTGATGGGTAGCCTGAGATCAAACTTCCAACATTTCTAAATGTTTCAAAACTGTTCAGTACAAGTGCAACAAGTTTCAAACGTCCTTCAAATTGTTACCAAACAAACGAATGAGATGGATTTGCCTCTACAAATTTAAAGGCTTTCGAGGTCTAGCAGTAAAGGAGGCCTCAACATCTTCTCCGGATTGTTACGGATCCGGGTGGTGGAACCTCTGTGCTGCGGTGCAAGGAGGGACCCAGAGGGGCGTAACTAGGTATCAACTCAGACCGACCAGGGTCGTACGGCGGCTCAATCGACTCCGTGACCAGGGAGGGACCGAGCAGAGGGACCAGGTGCTACCCTGGGGACGACCTTGTAAGAGAGCAGGTGACTCCCACGGGTCAGATGGCAAGGACTGACCGGTACAGCAGATGAGCACGGCAAGCAGGCTGACGGGTGGTCCAGACAGACGGACTGACAGATACGGCTGGTAACAAGCAGGAGCCTCCAGGTAGGCTGATAGGTAGGCACGGCAGGTAACAGACAGGAGCCTCTAGGTAGGCTGTCAGGCAGGCACGGCAAGTGACGGGCAGGAGCCTCTAGGTAGGCTGTCAGGCAGGCACGGCAAGTGACGGGCAGGAGCCTCTAGGTAGGCTGTCAGGTGGTCACGGCAAGTGACGGGCTGGAGCCTCTATGTAGGCTGTCAGGCAGGCACGGCAAGTGACGGGCAGGAGCCTTTAGGTAGGCTGTCAAGTGGTCACGGCAAGTGACAGGCAGGAGCCTCTAGGTAGGCTGTCAGGTGGTCACGGCAAGTGACGGGCAGGAGCCTCTAGGTAGGCTGTCAGGCAGACACGGCAAGTGACGGGCAGGAGCCTCTAGGTAGGCTGTCAGGTGGTCACAGCAAGTGACAGGCTGGAGCCTCTAGGTAGGCTGTCAGGCAGGCACGGCAAGTGATGGGCAGGAGCCTTTAGGTAGGCTGTCATGCAGGCACGGCAAGTGACGGGCAGGAGCCTCTAGGTAACAGGCAAGTTCTCCAAGTAGGCAGGCTAGCCTAGCCCATAGACAGACTGGCGGGCTGACCGTAGGCAGACCATCGGGCTGGAGAGTGTCCTTGGCTGGCAGAGACAGGTAGCAGGTGAAGACTCCGGATAAGCGGACTGGCCAAGCCCATAGACAGACTGGCAGACGGAGCTGTAAGCAGACTGTCGGGCTGGATGGATAGTCAGGAGTAGACTGGCAGACTAGGCAGGTAGTCAGGCAGGCAAAGGGACCTGAGGGCTGAAACAGAGATTAACACACAAAGCTACAACTTTGCACGGGCACCTCCCTATTGTAGGAGGTGCCTCTTATAGGGGAAGTCCTCCGGCCATTGGCCGGGGACTTTTTAGGACAACGCGCGCAGCCCCTTTAAGAGGGAGGGAGCGCGCGCGCGCCCTAAGCACAGAACCGGGGAAGCTGCGTGCACCAGCAGCAGCTGCAGGGAGGCCAGAAGACGCCGGAGCAGGACCGCGGCGGTAAGGGGGACGGCATCTCTGCCGGGCAGGAGGCAGAGACGCTGATGCTACACGGATATTCTTCAGATATCCTCTCTTCAGGATTTTTTTCTTTAGATCCTTTGCTTTGATGAATTATGTTAGGCTTCCACGTCTAGGATAACTAGCCATGTATCTGGGGTCACTATCATATCCTTAGATGTCTGAAGATGACCATGGTAATCACAGATACATGAAGGGAAGCAAAGTGCAAACAAGCACAGAGTATAATCCAGGTACACGCTGAGCTCCTGGGTAATATGGTACTTCTTATCAGATACAATGCGTCTCCCTTTTCAGGGTGAATACGCTTTATGCAGTTTAGGGAGCAAACAAAGCAGTTACCTGCTGATGCCTCTAAAATGTTGCTGCCTTTGGATGCTCTTTCCTCATCTACTAGATGATTAGCCAATGCTTTTGTTAGAATTAGCCATAAATCTTCTTGGAACTTCAGCTTGGGATCGGAGCCCAAGTTGGCATCACACTCTCTATCCGATAATAAAACTAGACATACAGTGGGTACGGAAAGTATTCAGACCCCTTTAACTTTCTCACTCTTTGTTTCATTGCAGCCATTTGGTAAATTCTAAAAAGTTCATTTTTTTTTCTCATTAAAGTACACTCTGCACCCCATGTTGACAGGAAAAAAAACAGAAATGTAGAAACTTTTGCAAATTTATTAAAAAAGAAAAACTGAAATATCACATGGTCTTAAGTATTCATACCCTTTGCTCAGACACTCATATTTAAGTCACATGCTGTCCATTTCCTTGTGATCCTCCTTGAGATGGTTCTACTCCTTCATTGGAGTCCAACTGTGTTTAATTAAACTGACAGGACTAGATTTGGAAAGGCACACACCTGTCTATATAAGACCTCACAGCTCACAGTGCATGTCAGACCAAATGAGAATCATGAGCTCAAAGGAACTGCCCAAGGAGTTCAGAGACAGAATTGTGGCAAGGCACAGATCTGGCCAAGGATACAAAAGAATGTCTGCAGTACTCAAGGTTCCTAAGAGCACAGTGGCCTCCATAATCCTTAAATGGAAGAAGTTTAGGACCACCAGAAGTCTTCCTAGACCTGGCCTTCTAGCCAAAATGAGCAATCGTGGGAGAAGAGCCTTGGTGAGAGAGGTAAAGAAGAACCCCAAGATCACTGTGGCTGAGCTCCAGAGATGCAGTAGGGAGATGGGAGAAAGTTCCACAAAGTCAACTATTACTGCAGCCCTCCACAAGTCGGGCCTTTATGGCAGAGTGGCCCAACGGAAGCCTCTTCTCAGTGCAAGACATATGAAAGCCCGCATAGAGTTTGCTCAAAAACACATGAAGGACTCCCAGACTATGAGAAACAAGATTCTCTGGTCTGATGAGACGTAGAAAGAACTTTTTGGTGATAATTCTAAGTGCTATGTGTGGAGAAAACCAGGCATTGCTCATCACCTGCCCAATACAATTCCAACAGTGAAACATGGTGGTGGCAGCATCATGCTATGGGGGTGTTTTTCAGCTGCAGGGACAGGACGACTGGTTGCAATTGAAGGAAACATGAATGCGGTCAAGTACAGAGATATCCTGGATGAAAACCTCTTCCAGAGTGCTCTGGATCTTAGACTTGGCCGAATGTTCACCTTCCAACAAGGCAATGACCTTAAGCACACAGTTAAAATAACAAAGGAGTGGCTTCAGAACATCTCTGTGACCATTCCTAACTGGCCCAGCCAGAGCCCTGACCTAAACCCAATTGAGCATGTGATATTTCAGTTTTTCTTTTTTAATAAATTTGCAAAAATTTCTACATTTCTGTTTTTTTTTCAGTCAAGATGGGGTGCAGCGTGCACATTAATGAGAAAAAAATGAACTTTTTAGAATTTACCAAATGGCTGCAATGAAACAAAGAGTGAAAAATTTAAAGGGGTCTGAATACTTTCCGTACCCACTGTATCTCCTTGTAGAGGGCCCTATCCAGTATGTCAACATTGCCACCCTTATTCAAGGGCTTTATGACAATGTGGTTCAGCTAAATGGGGGATCTAATACAATTTCTATTCTGGTTCCCACCAGGACGGTGTTTGACTGAAAATTAAGATAGGCTTTGTTCTACCATATCCTCAAACACATGAATACAGTTTAGTGGGGTAAAACTTACAAATACCAATATTGGTCTAATGCTCTATAAGGTAAGTAGTGAGCTTCCTCTATCATATATTTTCTGTATACACAAGTAACCTAGTACTGAAGACAGTGAGGGTAATGCTACCAAAACAATCAGAAATGCTAAATAGTAGTCAAAATTTCCATACAAACTCCGTAGATGTGAAACACCCCAATGCACATTTCGCCTTGCTTGATCACGGGGGAATATTCTAGCAACATTGCAACAATTTGCAGATATCTCCCCTCAAAGCGATATTTCAGAGAGAAACATTTCTCAACTGTCCACTAAATTAGTTAGAATTGTTTCATTTAAGTGGGTCCCACCATTGTAAGAGCCCTCTTTAAAGGCAATCTGTAATCTGATTCATGCTGCCGGATTCACGGGCAGCATGAATCAGAGACAGACTCCCTTATTACAAATCCCCATGTTTTATTCTGAAATGTTCCAATGTGTTACTTTAAACAGGGGACCCAGAACAAGATAATGCTGATGACTAGTCACTGGAATGGGTTTTCTTCCCTCCAAACTCTGCATGATTGACAGGTCTTTTCCTATAGTCACAAAGGTAGACCTGTCAATCATGCAGAGATGGGCGCAAGAAGCAGACAAGGACATGCTTTGGTAACTAGTTATCTTCATTACTTCAAGAAACTGCTAGATAACAAATACTTAGCTATATAATGAGCACTTTATATACTATATTTAGTAGGTGTCTAACACATTGTTTCTGTGCAGACAGTCTGAAGTGATAATTTCCAAATTCTTATGAGACATGCAGTTTTCATAGCGCTGTCAAGCAACAACATGAAACTAAACCATTGTCATCTCTGGTGCTTAGAAATTACTGTTGAGTTAACTATCCCAAATATAAAGTACAACGGCATGCTGTTATATTAAATTTCTATCTTTTTTTTCCTTTTTCAGTGTCATTCTGTAATTTTTTAAAGACTTTCTCTGTCTATATATCCTAATAAAACGCAAAGAGTGAGAATGGGGAGCTGCAAAGTAGGAGTAGATTAGTGCTCTGGCTTCCTCAACCCACCCATATTTTGCATTGTCAGACATTGAGGCTGCGTGCCCACTATGCGTTTTTCAAGCATTTTTGATGCGGAATTTCGGTAGCGTAAATGCTTGCAAAACGCTTGGTAATCCGTGCCCCATGGTCCCCAATGAAAATCTGCATGTTCTGTGCCCATGCTGCATAATTTTCCGCATCAGATTTTCCTTGCGGAAAAATCCGCAGCATGTCCATTATTTGTGCATTTCTGCATGCGGATTTGAGGTCACAATACACTTAAAAAACACGTGTAAAATCCGCAAGCGTTTTTACTGCCAAGAACATGCAGAAACGCTGCGGAAATTTTCTGCTTCAATTCTGCATCGTGGGCACATAGCCTTATTTAACCGCTTCCCGACCGCCCACTGTACATAAACGTCGGCGCTGCCTGGGCTCTGTGCAGTGCCGAAGTTTATAAACGGTTGGTGGTCCCGCAGCGCTCAGGACCCCCAGGGTCCTGCAGGCGCTACGGTTGTGGTTCAGATGAGTAGCAGTGACAGGGGACATCATCGGGACCTGATTGGATCAGGTCCCAATGATGTTAACCCTTTGCTATCTTCTAGATGCCAAGATCTATAGCGATCGCGGAATTTAGAAGATAGTGAGAGGAGAGGGGGTCGTCCACTTACCTCTGCGACGGCCCCCTGATGTCTGAGAGGACCTGCCGTTGTCATGGCAGCCGGAGGTCACATGACCGCCTCCGGGTCTGCCATGTACGGTGTCCTGCTAGGCTCAGCCTGCAGTTGAAGTCTAGCAGGAGACACTGACTGTGAAACTGTCAGCTGAGCTCTCATGCAATGCAATACATGTCTATTGCATTGCATGAGAACAGTGATTAGAAAAATAAAAATTAATGTCCCATACAGGGACTAAGTAAAAATGTAAAAAAAGTCTAAAAAATGTTTTCAAACTGTTTAAAAAAAAATCACAAAATAAATAAAAATAAATAAAATATTAAACCAATAAATCCGTATATTTATGCAAAAACAAAAAAAGTACACATATTTGGTATCGCCGCGTCTGAAACAACCTGATTTATAAAACTGTCAAACTAATTAACGCCTTCTGTGCACACTGTAATTAAAAATAAATAAAAAACGGAGCAAAAAACTATGCTTTTTCATCATATCGCCAAACAAAAAGTGGAAAAAAATGTGATCAAAAAGCAAAATGGAAATAAAAATGGTACCGCTGAAAACGTCATCTTGTTCCGCAAAAAAAAAGCAGCTCCATCAGCCGAAAAATAAAAAAAGTTATAGCTCTCGGAATAAAGCGATGCAAAAAAAATATTTTTTCTATAAAATTGTTTTATTGTGTAAAAGCGCCAAAACATAAAAAAAAATATGGTAAGTGTAGTATCGCTGTAAACGTACTGACCCGAAGAATAATGCTGCCTTATCACTTTTACCACACGCAGAACGGCATAAAAAAAAACCTCAAAAAACAATTCCTGAATTGTTGTTTTTTGTTAATTTTACCTCCCAAAAAACGGAATAGAAAGCAATCAAAAAATGTCACGTAGCCAAAAATGGTACCAATAAAAATGTCAACTCGTCCCGCAAAAAACAAGCCATCACATGACTCTGTCGGCCGAAATATGGAAAAATTATAGCTCTCAAAATATGGCGATGCAAAAACTAGATTTTGAAAAAAAGCGTCTTTTAGTGTGTGACAGCTGTCAGTCATAAAAACCCGATATAAATCTGGTATCTCTGTAATCGCACCGACCCGAAGAATAAAGTAATCTCATCACTTATACCGCACGAGGAACGGCGTAAAAAATAAATAAAACCAATTCTTCACCTGCTACTGATTTGTTTATTATGTCTCCCAAAGTTCGCAGTAAGGCTCAGCGCACATTTATCCTTCGCTCTGCGCTGAGCACTTACACCAGAGTTTCCGTGTAAATCTCTGAAATACGTGATTCAGACAGAACCCATGACGGAAGATTCCCTGTAATGAGGCAGATATAGGCCACTGTGGATTCCGTCTGGCCTGTGATCCCACGGTGTCAGTTTTTTTAGGCGTGCATAAAAGTGCGGTTGGCCACAGTTTTGTGCACTTCTGAAAAAAAGGACACCGCTAAACAGAGGCCAGACAGAGTCCAGAGTAACTCTGCTGCCTCATTACAGTGAATGGATCCCGCAGGGGTTTCATCTGAATTACATCACTTGGAAATTTAGATGGAAACCCCGATGTAAGTGCTCAGCCTAGAGCGCCGGATAAACAATATGTAAAATGTTCCCAATAAAAGCTTCAACTCTGTCCTCAAAAAAAGCAAGTCACCACTCAGGTCCGTTATCTGTTAAAAATATAAGGGACTTCCAAGTTACTGGTAGCAGAAAGGCTCTGGAAAAACGAAATGGCCCTTGCCCCCCAAAAGAAATACAGAAAATGTTGTGCTCCCAAATCCAAGTGCCTATTTTACAATAATTTGTTCTCCAATTGTCAAATAGCACTCCGTCCCCCCCAGATCTCGCCGTATGGCTGAGCGGTACGATACAGCCACATATGGAGTATTGCCACTTTTAGAAGAAATTGTGTGACACATTTCGGCACCATTTTTCCCCATTGCCCTGTGTGAAAATGTAAAATCTGAGGGTAAAACATTTTTTTTGTGGTAAAAATATAATTATGTTTTCTTCACTGCCCAATGGTATAAACGTAAAAATTAAAAAATACTCACTACTTCCTTAGATGAATTCCTTGAGAGGTGTAGTTTACAAAATGGGGTCACTTTTGGGGGTTTCTGCTGTTTCGGCATGTCAGCGACTCTTCAAATGTGACATGGTGTCTGCAACCTATGCCAGCCAACATAGCGCTCCTTTCTCTTCCGAACCCTGCCGTACACCAAAGCAGTGGTTTTCCCCCACATATGGGGTATCGGCGTACTCAGGAAAAATTGCACAACAAATTTCATGGTGCAATTTCTCCTGTTACCCTTATGATAATGCGAAATTAGGGGATGAAAAACATTTTTTGTGTGAAAAATGTGAAAATTTTATTTTTACGGCTCAATATTATAAAATTCTGTGAAGCACCTGGGGGTGCAAGGTGCTCACCACACATCTAGATAAGTTCCCTAAGGGGTCTAGTTTCCAAAATGGTGTCACTTGTGGGGGGTTTCCACTGTTTAGGCACATCAGGGGCTCCCCAAATGCAACATGGCGTCCGCTAATTATTCAAGCAAATTTTACATTCAAAAAGTCAAATGGCGCTCCTTCCCTTCCAAACCCTGCTGTGCGCCCAAACAGTGCTTTTCCTGCACATATGGGGTATCAGCATATTGAGGAGAAATTGGACAACAAATTTCATGGTGCAATTTCTCCTATTACCCTTATAATGCAAAATTAAGGGATGAAAATAATTTTTGTGGGAAAAATGTGAAAATTTTATTTTTACAGCTCAATATTATAAACTTCTGTGAAGCACCTGGGGGTTCAAGGTGCTCACCACACATCTAGATAAGTTCCCTAAGGGGTCTAGTTTCCAAAATGGTGTCACTTGTGGGGGGTTTCCACTGTTTAGGCACATCAGGGGCTCCCCAAATGCAACATGGCGTCCGCTAATTATTCAAGCAAATTTTACATTCAAAAAGTCAAATGGCGCTCCTTCCCTTCCAAACCCTGCCGTGCGCCCAAACAGTGCTTTTCCTGCACATATGGGGTATCAGCATGTTGAGGAGAAATTGGACAACAAATTTCATGGTGCAATTTATCCTATTACCCTTATGATAATGCAAAATTAAGGGATGAAAATAATTTTTGTGGGAAAAATGTGAAAATTTTATTTTTACAGCTCAATATTATAAACTTCTGTGAAGCACCTGGGGGTTCAAGGTGCTCACCACACATCTAGATAAGTTCCCTAAGGGGTCTAGTTTCCAAAATGGTGTCACTTGTGGGGGGGTTTCCACTGTTTAGGCACATCAGGAGCTCTCCAAACGCAACATGGCGTCCGCTAATTATTCAAACAAATTTTACATTCAAAAAGTCTAATGGCGCTCCTTCCCTTCCGAACCCTGCAGTGCGCCCAACAGTGATTTTCCCTCACATATGGGGTATCATCGCGCTCATGAGAAATTGCACTACAAATTGGGTAGTCCATTTTTTCCTGTTACCCCTGTGAAAATAAAAAAATTGGGTCTAAAGTAACATTTTTGTGAAAAAAAGTTAAATGTTCATTGTTTTCTTCCACATTCCAAAAATTCCCGTGAAACACCTGAAGGGTTAATAAACTTCTTGAATGTGGTTTTGAGCACCTTGAGGGGTGCAGTTTTTAGAATGGTGTCACTTTTGGGTATTTTCTGTCATAAAGGCCCCTCAAAGTCACCTCAAATATGATGTGGTCCCTAAAAAAATGTTTTTGTAAATTTTGTTGGAAAAATTAGAAATCGCTGGTCAACTTTTAATCCTTATAGCTTCCTAACTAAAAAAAAATTTTGGTTCCAAAATTGTGCTGATGTAAAGTAGACATGTGGGAAATGTTATTTATTAACTATTTTGTGTGACATATCTCTCTGATTTAAGGGCATGAAAATTCAAAGTTTGAAAATTGCAACATTTTCAAAATTTTCGCCAAATTTCCGATTTTTTCCCAAATAAACGCAAGTGATATCGAAGAAATTTTACCACTATCATGAAGTACAATATGTCACGAAAAAACAGTCTTAGAATCAGGGGAATCCGTTGAAGCGTTCCAGAGTAATTACTTCATAAAGTGACAGTGGTCAGAACTGAAAAAATTGACCTGGTCACGAAGGCAAAAACAGGCTCTGGCGCGAAGTGGTTAAAAAAAGCTCTCCTTTTGTGGTCACTGCAGGGAAATTATTTGGCCAAATGAAACTTCCCCCTGAGATAACAGATGGTCTCTATGGGTTCTAACAAGCCCCATTTGCTCATGACATTATAATAAAACATGTACTCTGTGTTATGTACTACTACCCGCACCTACGACTACGAGCACCCCACTGCACACAGCAGTGTTAACAATTATCCATATGTATGAGCACCCCACTACTCTCTGCAGTGTTAAAATTATCCATATGTATGAGCACCCCACTACTCACTACAGTATTGTAAACATCCATACAGTATGTATGAGCACCTCACTCCTCACTGCAGTATTACAATTATCCATATGTATGAGCAGCCCACTACTCACTACAGTATTGTAAACATCCATATGTATGAGAACCCCACTACTCACTGCAGTATTACAATTATCCATATGTATGAGCACCCCACTACACACTACTGTATTATAAACATCCATATGTATGAGCACCCCATTACTCACTGCAGTATTACAATTATCCATATGTATGAGCACCCCACTACTCACTACGATATTAGAAACATCCATATGTATGAGCACCCCACTACTCATTGCAGCATTACAATAATCCATATGTACACTACCGTTCAAAAGTTTGGGGTCATTTCGAAATTTCATTATTTTTGAAAGAAAAGCACATTTTTTTTCAATGAAGCTAACATTAAATGAATCAGAAATACACTCTATACATTGTTAATGTTGTAAATGACTATTCTAGCTGCAAACGTCTTGTTTTTATTGCAATATCTACATAGGTGTATAGAGGCCCATTTCCAACAACCACCACTTCAGTGTTTTAATGGTACATTGTGTTTGCTAACTGTGTAAGAAGGCTAATGGGTGTTTAGAAAACCCTAGAAAACCCTTGCACAAGTATGTTAGCCCAGCTGAAAACGGTTTGGCTTATTTGAGAAGCTATAAAATTGACCTTCCTTTGAGCTAGCTGAGAATCTGGAGCATTACATTTGTTTGTTCTATGAAACTCTCAAAATGGCCAGAAAAAGAGAAATTTCATATGAAACTTGACTGTCTATTCTTGTTCTTAGAAATGAAGGCTATTCTATGCGAGAATTTGCCAAGAAACTGAAGATTTCCTACAACAGTGTGTACTACTCCCTTCAGAGGAGAGCACAAACAGGCTCTAACCAGAGTAGAAAGAGAAGTGGGAGGCCCCGCTGCACAACTGAGCAACAAGACAAGTACATTAGAGTCTCTAGTTTGAGAAATCGACACCTCACAGCTCCTCAACTGGCAGCTTCATTAAATAGTACACGCAAAACACCAGTGTCAACGTCTACAGTGAAGAGGCGACTCCGGGATGCTGGCCTTCAGGGCAAAGTGGCAAAAAAAAAGACATATCTGAGACTGGCTAATAAAAGAAAAAGATTAATACGGGCAAAAGAACACAGACATTGGGCAGAGGAAGATTGGAAAAATGTTTTATGGACAGACAAATCAAAAGTTTGAGGTGTTTGGATCACACAGAAGAACATTTGTAAGACGCAGAACAACTGAAAAGATGTTGGAAGAGTGCCTGATGCCATCTGTCAAGCATGGTGGAGGTCATGTGATGGTCTGGGGTTGCTTTGGTGCTGGTAAAGTGGGAGATTTGTACAAGGTAAATGGGATTTTGAATAAGGAAAGCTATCACTCCATTTTGCAACGCCATGCCATCCGCTGTGGACAGTGCTTGACTGGAGCCAATTTCATCCTACAACAGGACAATGACCCAAAGCACACCTCCAAATTATGCATGAACTATTTAGGGAAGAAGCAGGCAGCTGGTATTCTATCTGTAATGGAGTGGCCAGCGCAGTCACCAGATCTCAGCCCCATTGAGCTGTTGTGGGAGCAGCTTGACCGAATGGTACGCAAAAAGTGCCCATCAAGCCAATCCAATTTGTGGGAGGGGCTTCAGGAAGCATGGGGTGAAATTTCTCAAGATTACCTCAGCAAATTAACAGCTAGAATGCCAAAGGTCTGCAATGCTGGAATTGCTGCTAAGGGAGCATTGTTTGACGAAAGCAAAGTTTGAAGGAGAAAATTATTCTTTCAAATAAAAATCATTATTTCTAACCTTGTCAATGTCTGGACTATATTTTCTATTCATTTTGCAACTCATTTGATAAATAAACGTATGAGTTTTCATGGAAAACACAAAATTGTCTGGGTGACCCCAAACTTTTGAACGGTATTGTATGAGCACCCCACTACTGACAGCAGTATTACAGTTATCTGTGTGTATAAGAACCCCACTGCTCACTTCAGTATTATGAACATCCATATACATATATGAGTACCCCACTACTCACTGTGGTATTGCAACCATCCATATGTATGAGCAACCCACTACTCACTATAGTATTACAAACCTCTATATGTATGAGCACCCCACTATTCACTGCAGTATTACAATTATCCGTGTGTATGAGCATCCCACTACTCACTTCAGTATTACAAACCTCTAGATAAAGGGTAAAAATCGCAGCATGCAGGAGTTGAATCCAATTGTCAGATTGCACTCGGCCATTCATGTGTATGGGTCCGTGGAAATGTGGAAAAATTGGACCGCACTTGTATTGTAGAATGGAGTAGATGGGGAATTCTTTTTTTCAATCTTCATTCTGATCAGAGTGTGATTAGCATACTCGGCCTAATTTTCTTGGATGAGAGAAAATCGTGTGACCCTAGCCTAATGACCATTGATTGATCTTATTATGGTATTTTCCACAGGTCCGGGAGTGTGAAGAACCACTGGCATGAGATTTACCACTTTGTTGAAAGTCTTACTGAAAAATTCACAAGGTATGTATGAATTTCCTGTAATAATACAGTGTCTACTAGTGATCCACTCACCTCTCCGATCCTCTAAGATATTCATCTCCTCTGTCCATACTACTGTAAAATGGAGAAATGAGGAAATGTGAGAAAATATTGGGCATGTTGGGTTTCCTTTGTTTCACTGGAGATAGCATAAAGCGCATCTACTATAGTCCTATTTAATATTACACTATGGACACAAGTTAGTGGCTACGTCGAGGCCTCCATCTAAAACCCCGAAGACAGAATTTAGGCCTAATCCCGAACACTTTCGAACACTGCTGAATCGGAGGCCAGAGAGAATACAAAGTGCCTAATTAAAGTGAATCGCCATGTTGGGGGTTCCGCCCGAATGCTGTTTTTCAGGGCTTCAGACAGAAATCACGACAGAGCCACTGATCAATGGTCAAAATGCAATATGAACATAGCTCTAACACCTTGTTTGCAACCTAGCTGAACATTAACATCTGATTCTGTTACATTTGCCCCTATGTTCCCTTGTAGGAGTGTGGTAATAAGAGCACTTAAAACATATAGTAGTGTTCAAAATAATAGCAGTCCAATATGACTAACCAGATTAACTACTGTTTTTGGTATAAATTATATTACCATATGTCAAACAATTTACCAGTTGGTGCAGTAGATTCTAAGAAAACCAACAGACTCAGCATTCATGAACTGAATGTTTTTGAGTCTGTGAATTTGAACAATTAATTGAAAGGGGGTGTGTTCAAAATAATAGCAGTGTGGAGTTCAATTAGTGAGGACAATCATTCTGTGAAGAAACAGGTGTGAATCAGGTGGCCCTTATTTAAGGGTGAAGCCAGCACATGATGTACATGCATTTCTCCTTAAAAGCCTGAGAAAATGGGTCGTTCAAGACATTGCTCAGAAGAACAGTGTACTTTGATTAAAAAGTTGATTGGAGAGGGTAAAACTTATAAAGAAGCGCAGACAATGATAAGCTGTTCAACTAAAATGATCTCCAATGCTTTAAAATGGGACACAAAACCAAAGAGACGTGGAAGAAAACGGAAGACTTCCATTCGAATGGATCGAAGAATAGCCAGAATGGTAAAGGCTAAGCCAATGATCAGCTCCAGAATGATCAAAGACAGTCTCAAGTTACCTGTGAGTACTGTGACAGTTAGAAGACGCCTGTGTGAAGCTAATCTCGAAGCAAGAAGTCCCTGCAAAGTCCCACTGTTAAAAAAAAAAGACGTGTACTGAAGCTGATACAATTTGCCAAAGAACACATCAACTGGCCTAAAGAGAAATAGAGAAACTTTTGTGGACGGTTGAATTTAGTAAAATTGTTCTTGTTGGGTCCAAGGGCCACAGACAGGTCGTCAGATAACCCTCAAACTCTGCATTCAAGCCACAGTACACTCTGAAGACAGTGAAGCATGGTGGTGCAAGCATCATGATATGGGCATGTTTCTGTTACTATGGTGCAGGACCTATTTACCACATGGGGGATTCACTGACTGAGGACCAATAACTCAAAATATATTATAACCATCAACATACACAAAAAAATCACTGACTGAGGTGGAATAGCAATAATTAAAAAATTATACTTTATTATAAATATTAAAATATGATAAACAAAACCACCGTACTAAATGCAGTCTATCCTGTATGTCCCCTCTTTTATCACACGAGTCATGCTCAGGATATTAATATTCCCTAAAACCAATCACCCAATGTGTAATAACTGATGTCTAGACTACTCTCAATATATCTCTATCCTAAATTGACAACCCTTAGACGAATATAAGTTACTACCCTGAGTTATAAATAAAGGGGCAGCAAGTCTTACAGGGACAGCGTAATGACAGACGATTCATTAGATCTGTAAGTGAAACAAAAAGAGCTGTGTCCTATGTAGACACCACGACAATACACAAGATGAGAAGGGGTCTATATTTTCTGCAGAGGGCAAAGTGCAATAATAATCATATGCTCCCCCTATGGAAATACTTAATATTTCTCCTGTCTCATATAACACCGACTATATACAGGATAAGAAGGGGTCTATAGTCTGATATTCTGTAGAGGGCAGAGTGCAATAATAATCCTATGTTCCCCCTGTGGAAATTACTTATATTCGTCTAAGGGTTGTCAATTTAGGATAGAGATATATTGAGAGTAGTCTAGACATCAGTTATTACACATTGGGTGATTGGTTTTAGGGAATATTAATATCCTGAGTATGACCCGTGTGATAAAAGAAGGGACATACAGGATAGACTGCATTTAGTACGGTGGTTTTGTTTATCATATTTTAATATTTATAATAAAGTATCATTTTTTAATTATTGCTATTCCACCTCAGTCAATGATTTTTTTTCCTATTTACCACATACCAGGGCTCATGGACCAGTTTGCATATATTAAAGTACTAGAAGAGGTCATGTTGCCTTATGCTGAAGAGGATATGCCCTTGAAATGAGTGTTTTAATAAGACAACTACCCTAAACACACCAGTAAACGAGTAAAATCTTGGCTCCAGTTCAACAAAATTGAAGTTAAGGTGTGTCCAGCCCAATCCTCGGACCTTAATCCGATAGAACACTTGTGGGGTGACATTAAAAATGCCGTTTCTGAGGCAAAACCAACAAATGCCAGAAAACTGTGGTATGTAGTCAAAGTATCCTGGGCTGGAATAACAGTTGACAGGTGGCAGAAGTTGGTTGACTCTATGCAACATAGATGTGAAGCAGTTCTAAAAACTGTGGGTATACAACTAAATATTAGGTTAGTGATTCACAGGAATGCTAAATCCTCAAAAAAAAGAGAACATGTGAGTTTGTAAAGATAAATGCAGACACTGCTATTTTTTAGAACGGCCCAATGTTCATTGCTTGCTATTTTCTGTAAAGTAGTTAAACATTATATACATTTCTCTTCATGTTTTGAATTAGAAAACAGAGTGCAATGTTCTAATGCATGGAAATAATAACTAATATAAAGATTTTGTGCTTAACTCATGTTTATGAACACACTGCTATTATTTTGAGCACTACTATATGTCCTGACGTGCATGTGAACATTTGGCGCAACGGTCCATTTTCATATTGCTGTGCTTGCACTTTTACTTAGATTTTGTTATATTTTTACTATACTTGCATATGCATAGCCCTAACCTTAGATGAAATTCTGACAATTTGTATTGAAGAATTAAAGATTTTACAATTTCTCGTGTATTGGTCTGTCACTACTTTTCGTTTCTATGGATGTTAACTGTTGTTAAAAGATAAGGCCAGTAGTTATTCATACTTGTATATCCAGCAGGCATATATACGTGCTCAATGCTGTTCCCAAGTTTCATATTGTGTCCATTGACCTTTTTATGGCCATGGGAGTTGGACAAAGCATTCAGTATATAGTAACTTGTGTGTGACAAAGGTAGAATGTTTTCCATTTACCACAATATGTCCACATGGGATGAATTAATCTGTGAGAACGACAGAGCTATTCCAGCTGGAAGAGCACTTTCTTTAGAAAATTCTCATCTGACATCACTATGTTTTTTTCACTGTGGAAGGAAGACATGTTTAACTTTTAAGAAGCAGACATATAATAATGTGATCATGTTTTTATTATAATTATATTTGTTGAAATGTTTTTTGCTTATTTTTTTAAACTAGAGCAACCATTATAGGCAGACAATGTTTGTCTTCCATAGCTCGCTTGTCAGCTTTGCTGTGTAGACTGGGGCAGAATCCGCAGAGTGCGAGTTAATGACAGCTGTATTGTGATGGAGACGCATATAAGGCAATATGATAACGAGATTCACTATCCTCATAAATAAGGCTCTGTATTCATCTCCCGTCACTTTCTCAGAAAGAGGCTGTGACTATTCACAATTCTCCGGTAATTAACTGACACTCTTTGCAGCTGCCATAAAGCAAACAAGTACTATTGTACTGTATATCTAGACAATACCAGAAGGCTGTACCTTTTGATATGGCTGCCCAGGAAAATTTTTATAAAAATGTTGTAAAACAAATAGATATGGGAATGACCATCAGCTTCTCGTTGACATTTCAGTCCGTTAGCTATATACTTTGTATATTATTGTGTAGTGTTGATTTTTTGCATATATCATGCATTCCCTGGATTTCTCTGATTTTATGAATCTTTGTGTTCGATACAGTCCTATGCTAAGGATGTCGTTCATTGTCTTCTCCTCCCGGGCTACAACCATCATGAAGTTGACTGAGAAAAGGTAAAGCACTGGTGTGATTGCGGAGCAATACACCCATTCATAGACAGTGATGTTACAGAATTTTTGGTTGGCGGCGTGAGATTTTTTACTCCAAAAATTGGTCCTCAGGTTCTAAAAACTGAAATTTGCTTTGATTGGTGTTTTATTTCACAAAGATTTTGTTTATGGGTCAATATATCTATGAGCAGAGGTTCTGCAAGGCGGGGAAACATTGGGTCAAAGGTTTCCACATGGGGAAATAATGTGTGATACAAAATGGTCATTCCTGCCATAATTCTGTTTTGTGTCTTACTAAATGATTTTTGGTGGGTTCAGTTTTGATAAAAAACGATAAGAATGCACCTTGTGCTGATTGTTACCATTCATTGTGGCTGTTTTAATGTCCTTCACAGAGAACTTATACGTCAAGGTCTCCAGAAGCTTTATAACGAAGTGCCTGGAGGTGACACTTTCATGCATGAAGGATTTAAAATGGTAACTAAAGCTGTTCTTGTCAAATCTATAGAATTTGTCTCATAATATGATCTAATGCACGTATAATAAATCTGGTTAAGTGAACGAAACCTCCTTGATGGACATCCAAAAGTCATATCATTACTGCTCATATAATGTAGCCACAAGATCTCTGCCATGTGCATGAGGCTTAGTGGTCAGGCAATTGGCAGTGCCCAAGGATACAGCAAGTAGACCAAGCAATATTCCTCAACCAAGATACCAATGAAGCTGATTTAGGTACCAAATGCCCTATTAGGGTATAACTACATCATAGACAGGAGTCGTCTTCTCAAGATCCCCCTCTGCAATCCAAAGCAAAGTGAACCTGGGACAACCATGTACTACAAGGGAATCTTCCACCTACAAAATTAGCTGCTAGTATTAGGGGTTTGGCCTCAGTGATTATCCGATTGTCACAATGGATCTCATAATGGAGTCTTTGTCCCATTTAAACTGGTTGTCCTCCTTTTGGGACAATTCTCTTTTTTTTTACTTAAATGCATGTATTTTGGACTAAAAATCATTTTACAATTGGTTCTCATTAAAAAATTTGCACCATTTGTTTTTTTACAGGCCTTTTGATTCCCTGCATCAACTTTAATATGGTCTGAGGTTATAAATCAGCTGAGAGGAAATCAGAAAAAGATAGATAAAAGAATTACAAATTCCCCATCAGTTCATCATGGTGGGCTGACTGAGAGATTCTCAGTTTACTCATTCTGCAGCCAGCAATAGACAATACAGCACAGAAGCTATGGAAGCGACATTTTAAAAATTAAACCCAATTTCAAAACAGATTTTTAGCCCCAAATAAATGCATTCAAGTTAAAAAAAGAAAGATGGATAACCCTTTTATTGTATACACTTTAAAGGGAATCTATCAGTAGGATCAACCCTCCTAAGCTGTCTACATGGACATAGAGGTCATAGGAAGCTGAATAGAATGATACCTTTATTTCTACGATCTGATGTTTTATTCCAGAGAAATTCACATTTTTCTGATATGTAAAGAAGCTGTTAAGAGCTATGGGCCGGAAACTGATCTGTATGAGAATCTGCCTCCAGATAGGGATTATTTTATATAGAGGGGGAGATACCAGTGGGATGTCCTGATCTCACTGCAGAGCTGTGTGTGGTTTTAACTATCACATCTGCAGGTTCTTCTCAGCTTCAGCTTTCATCTCAGGCAGTCAGTGTTGTAATATTGTTACTATACAGCAGAGCTGTGAGAGCTGCAGAACATGTGTTTGTTATGAGACAAAATTCAGTTGTACTGTTCTGTATTAATTACTTGTCTCACACTGGTAACTCCTCCTTTTATTAAAAATAAGCCCTAAAGACAGATCCTCATGCAGATCTATGTCCGGCACATAGCCCTGAACAGCTCATTTACATGTAAGAAAAATGTGGATTTCTCTGGAAACATCAGATCGCAGTTAAAGTATCATTCTACTTAACTTGAACATATACTGTAGACGGCTTAGGAGGGTCGATCCTGCTGACAGATTCCCTTTAACCAGTATATATTCACTACAAATGAAGTTTCAACGTCTCCTAGCATTCATCCAAGTTATATTTTCACACCACAAAGGTCAAGAAGGAATGTGCAGTGCTAATTAAAAAAATGTTTCTAGTTGTTTACTCATCCATTTTGAAATCACGGCTGATACTGAGTATTTCTTACAGGCGAACGAGCAGATCAACCAGGAGAATAGTGGAAGTAAGTTATTGGTATATTTTATGCCCTATTTACGATAAATGATTGTACAAAAATACATGTAATCAAGAAAAAAACAAAAAGGTATCAACCACCACTGATACACACTAAAGTCTAGCACTAAAAAGAAGAAAAAAAAACTGTGTATGTAGAGCAAAAATCTGTGATTTGAGGACGTTCTCCGCCATAATCAATCCAAAATACATGTAAAGTACAGATTTAAAGGGATACTACACCTTCAGATGAGCTCTTCAGGGTTGCATGCTCTGTCGGTATAGATGTATAATATGTATAGATCTTCACGCTCCATAGGCTTCTCAGACTGATCTACACACTACAATACCGATGTAGTGGAGCTGTTTTTGTCACTCAATGCCCATTATTTCTGTGTATCTGTAGCTCATAGATGGGAAATCCTGCTCACTATCATGGAACTTAGCTTACTAAGTGTTAATAACACATGCCGACCTTGTGAGGTGCAGATATATAGTGAACTACTGTATGATAAGAGAAAACAGACATATAATGGAAAGGAAATGTCCTTGTTGCGACTGATATTTGCATTTTTACCCTCAGGTAACAGGGCAGCGAGTGTTATCATTGCGCTTACTGATGGAGAACTGCAGCAAAACCAGTTCTACTACGCAGAAAAAGAGGTACTTCAGAGATCCTCACACTCTCACACTAGGTGGCCATTTACACTAGGTAACTGTCTGCTGACAGCTACTTCTTATGGCTCCTCCATACACATGGAAGTGTTCATGTGTTGCCAATGATGGGCAGAGCGAAGAGACACCACCACGTGCCTTCCAGAGAAAAAAAGGGTCAGATGTTTAAATTCACACTGCATAATCCTTATCTTCCCTGATATTACCTGTCGGTGGGAAGTCACGAGACTCCATACACATTAGCTGGCGGATCCCACCCGTATTATGTGTGGGGGTCTTTACTACCTCCCACCATCTCTCTCACACACCAACTCTCGCAGACTCACACGGTCACTCATCCTCTCTCACTCGCACTCTTACATCCCCTCACACACTGTCACAATCTCTCTTTCCTTTCTCTTGCACAATCTTTCTCTCACTTCTTGTGTAAGATGGTGGCAAGACAGAGACAATTCCTGAAGGAAAACAGCATCAAGGTGGTCCTGCTGTGTTGTGGGAGAAGATTTTGTGTTCAGGAGTAACTATGAAAAACACTCCTTCACACCCTCTTACTTGCTCCCTCTCTCTCACACTTTCGCCTATGCTCTTACCCTTTCACATTCCTTCACACTCTCATGCTGTCTCACGTATACGCTCTCTCTGTCTTCTCACTCTCTCCATCTCTCGCCCTCTCTCACTTTCTCTCAATCTCCAGTTTAGCTGTTTTTTAGTGTTTCCCAATATACTCATAATTTGTCCATCAATTCTAATACAGTGCCCAGTGTACACTGAGGAGAAGCATGGCATGTGGCACCTCAGCCTGGGCATAATGATGCCAGCGGGAATTTTAACCTCCTTTGTCTCTTCTGAGCACAAAATGTTTTCCCACAAGCAGGATCTCTTGGACGCTTCTTTTCTTCAGTAATGGCTTCTTTCGTGCCACCTTCCCATAGAGGCCAGTGGTATACAGAATTATGGCTGAGGTGCACCATGCTTATTTTCAGCCATAGAACTCTGTAGCTCCCCAAAGTGATTGTGGCCATTCTTACAAGTCTCCGTTTTGCTCTGATGTTGCATCTTGAGGGACGGCCTTGTCTAGGTTGTATTTGGGTGGTGTGACAAAGCTATTATTTGCATACTATTGACCCAATGTTGATCCCCAAGCTATCCAAACAGTTGGATGTTATTTTGTAACTTTTTCCATAAATGTCTATACTACTATGTCTTTATATCTTAGCTGATATTTCCTAGACAACGCTTCTACAGCACAGGGCATGAAGACTTATGCAGTTTTCATTTTCTGTTACTATTGATGAATAACAATGAGTTTACAGATTCTCATAGTGGGGCAGGTCAGGAACAGCGAGCAGATGGAAAATACAAACAGACATGAGATTGTTAGTGGGACCCCTCAAAACTGGCAACCGCTACTGATAAAGATTGGTCTAAGGTCATTTCACGGGGCCAGCGTTTATTTAGATAGTTCTGTGTAAGATGTAATATGGAGTAACTAAGATCAGTCAATGTATGTGTGGATATTGTATTTTATAGGCGGACAGAGCTCGCAGTTTGGGTGCTATTGTTTACTGCGTGGGAGTAAAAGACTTTAATGAAACACAGGTAAGTACAATTACTATTGCTGTTGCTACTACTACTCCCACTAGTACTGTCGGTTGCTGCTACTACTACTGCTACTGCTACTACCACTACTACTGCTACTACTACTACCTTTCCTACTACTTCTGACACTACTGCTGTTGCTTCTATTTCTACTATTATTTCTAATGCTGCTAGTACTACTACTGCTGTTACTACCACTGTTTCTACCACTACTGCTGCTACTAACAGTACTACTGCTGCTACCTACTACTAATGCAGCTATTACTGCTACTAACAGTAGCTGCTGCCACTACTACTACTACCACTATTACTGCTACTACTGCAGCTGCTATCCTATTATATTACCACTACTACTGTTGCTACTTGTACTGTTGCTAGTACTTCTAATGTTGCTACTACTGCCACTGCTAGTACTAACAGTACTGCTGCTGCTGCTACTACTACTACCACTGCTACTGCTGCTGCTACTACTACCATTACTACTACTGCTGCCACTACTACTGCTACTACTACCCCTACTACTGCTACTACCTTTCCTACTACTTCTGACACTACTGCTGTTGCTTCTATTTCTACTATTATTACTAATGCTGCTAGTACTACTACTGCTGTTACTACCACTGTTTCTACCACTACTGCTGCTACTAACAGTACTACTGCTGCTACCTACTACTAATGCAGCTATTACTGCTACTAACAGTAGCTGCTGCCACTACTACTACTACCACTATTACTGCTACTACTGCAGCTGCTATCCTATTATATTACCACTACTACTGTTGCTACTTGTACTGTTGCTAGTACTTCTAATGTTGCTACTACTGCCACTGCTAGTACTAACAGTACTGCTGCTACTACTACTACCACTGCTACTGCTGCTGCTACTACTACCATTACTACTACTGCTGCCACTACTACTGCTACTACTACCCCTACTACTGCTACTACCTTTCCTACTACTTCTGACACTACTGCTGTTGCTACTATTTCTGCTATTATTACTAATGCTGCTAGTACTACTACTGCTGTTACTACCACTGTTTCTACCACTACTGCTGCTACTAACAGTACTACTGCTGCTACCTACTACTAATGCAGCTATTACTGCTACTAACAGTAGCTGCTGCCACTACTACTACTACCACTATTACTGCTACTACTGCAGCTGCTATCCTATTATATTACCACTACTACTGTTGCTACTTGTACTGTTGCTAGTACTTCTAATGTTGCTACTACTGCCACTGCTAGTACTAACAGTACTGCTGCTACTACTACTACCACTGCTACTGCTGCTGCTACTACTACCATTACTACTACTGCTGCCACTACTACTGCTACTACTACCCCTACTACTGCTACTACCTTTCCTACTACTTCTGACACTACTACTGTTGCTACTATTTCTGCTATTATTACTAATGCTGCTAGTACTACTACTGCTGTTACTACCACTGTTGCTACCACTACTGCTGCTACTAACAGTACTACTGCTGCTACCTACTACTAATGCAGCTATTACTGCTACTAACAGTAGCTGCTGCCACTACTACTACTACCACTATTACTGCTACTACTGCAGCTGCTATCCTATTATATTACCACTACTACTGTTACTACTAGTACTGTTGCTAGTACTTCTACTATTGCTACTACTGCCACTGCTAGTACTAACAGTACTGCTGCTGCTGCTACTACTACTACCACTGCTACTGCTGCTGCTACTACTACCATTACTACTACTGCTGCCACTACTACTGCTACTACTACCACTATTGGTTTTACTACTGCCACTCGCTACTGCTACTACTGCTACAACTTCTACTGTTGTTACTACTACTGCTTTTACTACTTCTGCTGCTGCTACTACTGCTGCTGCTCTTACTACTACTATTACTGCTGCTGCTACTACTGTTGCTGGTCTTGGTACTACTATTACTGCTGCTTCTACTAATACTACCTCTACAACTTCAACTGTTGTTACTACTACTGCTGCTTCTACTACTACTACTGCTACCGCTATTACTACTACTGCAGCTGCTACTACTGCTAAAGCTGACCTCAAAAGAGTTATTTTAAAGTGAAGCTGTCACCAACAAAAATGCTGGTAACCTGCAGATATCGGCTTAATCTACAGGTTAATAGTGTTACTAACCTGCCCGGCGTCTGCACTTAGCCGAACGCTGCAGAGAGAAAATTCCTCCTGGCAGCATTCGGCTTCAGTCACGGGGACGGCGAGGGTTCAGTCAGCGCTCTGAGTATACAGAATGCCGGCTGTAATTGCGTCTCCAGTCCTGACAGCTGGCCCCAGTGCTGAGCCAGTGTTAGTCAGGGTCGAGGGCGTAGCTACAGCGGCCGCTCTGTATTCTCAGAGCAGTGACTGAACTAGCGCCGGCATCACCCCCTTGACTGAAACCGAATGCTGCCAGGGAGAATAAAGTTCATTTTCTCCCCACAGCGTTCAGCTACGTGCAGACGCCAGGCCGGTTAGTAGCGCTATTGACCTGCAGGTTAACCCCATAGCATTTTTGCTGGTGACAGGTTCCCTTTCAAGCTCTTATTTTGCAATATCAAACTTAGCCACCACTGCTCAGTCACATTGGGGAGTGCACTATTCAGTGACCCTGTGGTTACTTTATACCTTATTTGCCTGTACCTGTTATTACCCTGTTTGCTCATTTATTTTTATAATGACTCTAGCTGCTTAACCCCTCAGTGTCTGGATTTTTATCTCTAGAATTATCGACCATTAGCCTCTGACTTGCTTGCCCTTGAGGTGCATTGTGAAAAGGATTCTGGTTTCATTTCGAAAGACAATATTTTTAACATAATGCCTATTGTTTGTAGACTAGACGGCATTATGTGGGCTGTGTATGGCGGGATTTTGTGGACACTGGATGGAAGCATTATGTACCCATTGTTTGGTGGCATAATTTTGACGCTATATATGAGTATTATGAGGCAGTATATGGCAGTATCATCTGAACATTGAATAGCACTTTCTTTCAGAGAAGGAATGGCACTATTTTGTGGGCAATGTATGGCAGTGTAATGTGGGAAGTGTATGGCAGTGTTATATGGGCAGTGTATGGCAGTATAAAGTTAATATTCACACAATGTACTGCAGTCTGTTTCATCTATGCAGTTTATCATGCGAAAAACTGTCTAAAAATGGGTCCCTACTTTCCTTGTTGCCCTTGACTTGATCTATCACTAGCAATATTGATGTACCGCTCAATAAACCATCACTAAATCACATATTTTACCTAGCGATATGACTTTATATGCAGCAGTTGTAAGAGCTGGCAGTGTCTTAAATTAGATGTAACATTTATAGAACTGACAGGGTGCTAGCTTTTCTACGCCACAGAACCCCTACGACCATGCTTCCATATACAATTTGTTGCACATTTCGACTCCCTTTGGTTTCCGCTGCAGGAGTCCCCTTGCTGCTCATTTGTACCCATCTTGTACGATGTGCTTTCATTCCATGTTACATTAAATAGATCCTCAAGTCTGAATCCATGATATGAAGCAGAGGGACAGAGATGGCCGTGGGCAGTGAGGCAGATTTACATGGACGTAGACAGGATGGAAACAGCCAGGCTGTCATAAGCAGATATGTGCAGCAGGGACACTGAGGGCAGGATATTATTATACATATAAATGGACTATAGCGCCACATCATCCACAATGTGCGGAAACACTAGATGGTCACTTTAGTACATTGTGTGCTTGTCCAGTGGGGACTCACTAAGTAAAAACACTAAAACCTAATAGAAATGTTTTTTTAATTAAATTGTTTTTGCTGTGAAAGTTCTACTATCTCCTTTTACTAGATTTTCCCAAAATATCTTTTAAAGAGAATCTCTCACCAGGTTTTTGCTCCCCCGTCTGAAAACAGGATAATGTGGGAGCAGAGACCTTGATTCCAGCGATGTATTACTTACTGGACTGGTTGCTGCAGTTTTGATAAAATCACAGTTTTATCTGCCAAAAATCAAGCAGTTCTCTGAATGCTGAGCTCTGTATATCCCCGCCCACACTACGGATTGGCTGCTTTTTGTGTGCATAGACAAACAGCAGCCAATCAGTGATGTGGGCGGGGATATACAGAGCATATGAATATGAATAACTACATGGCAGCAGGTTTACTTGTCCTCTATGGATAATATCTTGCTGCTTATCAAAACTACAGCAAGTGGTCCAATAATTGACACATTACTGGAATCAGAATCTCTGTCTCTACATTATGCTGCTGTCAGATTAAGTGTCAAAAACCTGGTGACAGATTCCCTTTAAATATGTATATTTTTAATATGGAGTAAATTGTGCTATTTTGGGGTCTGGGTTTGTTTTTCTGTTATTTCTGCGCATCTCCATTCTAGAGATATGGCCTTCTCTTCCCTCTATTTAAGTCTAATCTTTAGAGCTATAGGGGTGCGGTCCTCCAGAAGACTGCCATAGAGATTTGAGTATCACGCCCACTCAAAAGATGAGATTTATATACAGGGAAAAGAGGTCTAGATCTCAGGAATGGAGAGGAGCAAGAACCAAAGGAAAACAATGGCAGAATCAGGAAAACAGAGGTATTTACAACAGGTAAAAAAAAAAAAAGGATAATATTTATGTCAAATGACATGTCCTCTTCAATGAAATATTGAATGTATATATATATATATATATATATATATATATATATATATATATATATATATAATGTTTTCCTGCACAACAAGCAAAATAGGCCTAATGTCCTGTTCAACATTTTAAGCCCCCTTTAAATATTACCGGTGTTCCCCCACAGTAATTTTCTTGTGCTTAATACAAAAGCATTGTAGATAAACTAATGAGAATATTGATCAGATAGCCTCTTATTGGAATAGTTCGATATCCAGTGGTGTCAGACAGAAAAAAAATTATGCGCAGCTTTTTTCTATTCAGATATGGATGCCGGACCAATACACATAATGCACTGACCTGCTGAGTCCAGCTCAGGTATAAAACATAGTGCTCAGAACTGATATGGGAACCCAGAAGTTTTACTCATCATTTAAAGTTGCTTATGTAAAATAATATTGCCAATGACACCTGCAAATAAAACTACTGTATAGTGCTCACATAACATAACATGCATATTGCCCACACAGTACTGCTATTCAGTGCCCATAGAAAGCTGTCATTTAATGTCTAAATAATACTGTTATACAATGCTTTAATAATATGTCCACTCTGTGTCTGAATATTACTGCCAAATAATACATACATAATACACCCATACAATATCCAAATAATTCTGCCAAATAATATCTATTTTTATTTATTTATTTTACTCACTTATATAGCGCCATTAATTCCACAGCACTTTACAGACATTATGGGCACTGTCCCCATTGGGGCTCACAATCTAAATTCCCTATCAGTATGTCTTTGGAGTGTGGGAGGAAACCGGAGACCCCGGAGAAAACCCATGCAAACATGGGGAGAACATACAAACTACTTACAGATGTTGTCCTTCTATTACTTCTCACAATAGGTGGTACAATATGTAAAAAAATAGTAATTTTCCTTAACAAGTTCTGAATGAGCTCTCTCTGTGCCACAGCTCTCCACCATTGCGGACACCCTCGACCATGTGTTCCCAGTGACTGGTGGATTCCAGGCTCTACATGGAGTTATTGACTCAGTGAGTATACCTTTCAATATGCTGTCAGTGACATTACTAGAAATGACAGACCCCAAAGCAAATGACCAAAAGAACTCAAATAATGATATCCTCTACTTGATTCCAAAATAATAAGAATGACCTAGGTATTGTCATGACATGTAGAAATATACCTGGAATATATATATAAAAATATAGAGTCATTTCAAGTGACCCCAAGTAGTATATAAAAATCGCAGACATATCCCACGGACATTATCAAGGAAAAGTCTGTGTATATAGAGTATCTGGCAACTCGTCCAGAAAGGGAAAAATAAGAAAAAAACAACAATTTGATTATAAAAGCACAGTAGAAAAAGATTTTCCGGGAACTTTCCTACGCGTTTCGTACCATGATCTTAGTCTATTCTATAACTAAGATCAACATTGTCCGAAACACGTAGGAAAGTTCCTGGGAAATCTTTTTATACCCTGCTTTTATAATCAAATTGTTGTTTTTTTTCTTATTTTCCCTTTCTGGGTGAGTTGGGAGATATTTCATATATACGGACTTTTCCTGTAAGTATACATGTATTCACAATGTGATATCTGCGATTGCAAAATTAATAGGACTTTACAAATATACTGTAAGGCCCTAATAGTCCTGGCATGATCCACTGACCGCTAATCTTACAGCTATTCCACTGTATAAGAAAAGAACCCGACATTGTGGAAATAATGTCCATCTGTCATTTAAAAGGAATTTATCACAAATTGAATTTGAGTTTCAATAATTACATATATTTCTATGGGAAAGAAATTGTCTGACATTATAGGTTTGTCCCAAGGTTGTACCATGTTGCATTTTAGGTGCTAGTTCACACTAACACACAACCTGCAACAGTAGATCCATTACCAGGAATTTTGGAGACCATATACTCGCACAGGTTCTCACCACCCATTTAAAATGGAAATGAGAACAATCCAGAAAGGTCTCCTTTTAATAGGGCCCTATAGCAGCACTTAAAGGGGTTTTTCCAATTTATTAAATTCCCAGGTGCAGTTTGTATAACAAGAAAAAAACTAAATAAAATAGTTTTATTCAACATCGCCAGGTCCCGAGCTGCTCTAAGTGTCTACAACGTTGACATCAGGTCGGCAGCACTGCAGCCAATAAGTGAGATTAGCGTTTCTGCCAAGTAGACGACATGAGCCACTCAGAGCTCACTGATTGGCTGCAGCACTGTTGACATAACTTCAGCACTGCAGACAATATGAGATACTGGGAGCAGCGAAGACTGAGTGCTGGACCCGGGGAGGGTGAGTAAACACTTTTAAAAAATAAAATAAACTGCAGCTGGGGAACAGGGGTTTTCCAAAACCAGAAAACCCAGTTAATGGCATATACAGACTCAGAAGTTAGAAACTGTGATACCTGGCTACTGGTTTCATGAGAGGTTGCACCCCTCTCAGGCTCTCAGATAGAAGCAATCTGGACCGCGGTTGTCATATCTACTGCACTACAATTATCATGGTGTATTATATGGGATATTACATATATGAGGCCATGTTAATTGAGGAAGAAAAGTGTGAATTGTTGGCTAGTATAAGCAGTAATGGCTATGCAATATTTTTCTACGACTTAATCCTAGCCGCCAGAAAGTGCTAAACAGAGAACTGCTTCTTCTTTCAGATCTTGAAGAAATTCTGCATTGAAATCCTGGCTGCAGAGCCGTCCAGTGTCTGCGCTGGGGGTGAGTACATCGTTACCACAGGAATGAAAAGCCTTGGACGGCAAAAAAAGATATTAAAATATTTTAACCTGGCCTTACTTGCAGAGTGTATTAGTTAGTCAGGAGGCTTTCTGAATATCTTCAAGCATGACCAAGAGAGATCTAAGTGCTATGCCCAAGATCCTCACCTTATGTTGCACAGTGAGTCTACATAGGGCAAAGAGGTTTATACAGTAGACGCAGAACAAGTAACTGGAGTGGGGCGTCTGGGTGGCGAGATGTAAAAACCCGTATCTGCAGAGGAACTATATTCTTAGCAAACAAGGAGGGGGGAAATTGCCCATGTGTCCATTTTCATGTCACTGTTAAAAAAACAATATCCAGTTTTCTCATTCTCCACTAAAGGCTATGGCCCCACTATCAGTATTTGGTCAGTATTTTTTCTCAGGAGTGGGAGCCAAAGTCAGGAGTGGGTGATATATGCAGAATTGGTGACTTGTTTCTATTATACCTTTTCTCTAATTGTTCCTCACCTGGTTTTGGCACCCACTCCTGAGAAAAATTACTGACCGAATACTGATCAAATACTGATAATGGGGCCATGGTCAAAGGGAAACTATCAGCTACGTAATCTGAGTGCACTATACAGTGTGTGAAGAGAGCCTGATTACAGGGATGTGTCGCTTACTAGACTGTGTTTTGCTGTTTCAATAAAATCAATGTTTTATCAGCAAGATATTACTACTAGAGGACAACTGGCCTCATGCATCCTAGTCCAACCATGCCCCCACCACTGATTAACAGCTCTCTGCCACTATGCAATACACAGAAAACTGGTGTGGGCAGTGTTATACATAGATCAGCAACTGAGTCTGCTAGATCTGAAACAGAGAAAACTTCATAACTTCTGCAGTAAATTAAGTGATTCATTGCTAAAATCAGGGTTTCTGCCCCTATATCATGCTACTGTCATATTACATGGGAAAACCCTGCTGACAGATTCCCTTAAGCCCTTGCAATAAACTGATACTTTGTAGGGATCTCTTCTTAGCTTGAGCTGTGTACATGGTCTCAGGGTCAGCCATCATATTAGATCATCAGAGGGCCGGGTCACAAATAAAAAGTAATACCACTATTACACCACTAGGGATATAAGACGAGATAAAGATAATGGCACTGCTGTCTTCAGAAATTTCTGGGCTCCTAAAACTATCAGTTCCTTATTTTGTACTACATTGCGCTCCATCTTGAAAATATGAGCATACAGGTCTTTTAAAGCTAAATCTATCCACACTTTTATATCTTCTATCTGTTGCTGCTTTCCTGTGAAATCTGCATTTTCATTCATATCCAAATGAGGTGTTAAGTGCTCTGGGCAAGACAGAGTTCATCTGGAGACTGTGCCTCCATATATTGCTCACAGCATTGTCCTATAAGCATGCTCACAGCACTCACAGCATTATCCCATAGGCCTGCTCACAGCATTGTCCCATAGGCCTGCTCACAGCATTGTCCCATAGGCTTGCTCACAGCATTGTCCCATAGGCTTGCTCACAGCATTTTCCCATAGGCTTGCTCACAGCATTGTCCCATAGGCCTGCTCACAGCATTGTCCCATAGGCCTGCTCACAACATTGTCCCATAGGCCCTCACAGCATTGTCCCATAGGCCTGCTCACAGCATTGTCCCATAGGCCTGCTCACAGCATTGTCCCATAGGCCTGCTCACAGCATTATCCCATAGGCCTGCTCACAGCATTGTCCCATAGGCATGCTCACAGCATTGTCCCATAGGCCTGCTCACAGCATTGTCCCATAGGCCTGCTCATAGCATTGTCCCATAGGCCTGCTCACAGCATTGTCCCATATGCCTGCTCACAGCATTGTCCCATAGGCCTGCTCACAGCATTGTCCCATAGGCCTGCTCACAGCATTGTCCCATATGCCTGTGACGTGCCCCCTGGGCCTGTGCTGTGCAGGGGAATACCCGGAGCCGGATCGCTGGGGGTTGTAGTCTCCGTGTGGCGGTGACCCAGTCCGTGCCCAGGGTGGTCAAACCAGTGGCAGTCTTAGGTAATAACAATGTCCGACTACGCCACCCGTGGATTGTGGTCAGTGGGGACCGCCGCTGCGCTGCTGACCGCTGAGGCTGATGTTGTTTGCGCAGCCGAGTATGGGATAACTCCCCACGGGAGAAGTATTGCCTCAGGGCAGCTAATGTGGATGGTGATGGTGTGAGTGTCCCAGTACTAACGGTGCTGGTGCGGCGAGGAATCACAGAGACGTGCAGTTGCAGTTTTCAATGCTTTACTCACAGTTCTTTATCAGGTCACTTATGCGCAGTTAGGACCGCCCGAGTCATGCTGCGTCCACCAGGCAAGGGACTCGACCAACTCCCAGGCAATTCCAGAGCGTGGCACAGGGCTCCCTTCCTTTCCTTTCTCTGGCCGTCCTCACCAGTGACCCACCTTTGTCCAGCTTCCTCGAGCCTTCTGTTGGCGAAACCTCTCTCCGGTTTCCCTGACCCTGTACGGTATGCCTTTCTGGTGGATGTAGTGAGGGGTCGCACCAAGATGTGGTAACAACCTCCGGTCTTTGGCTGAGGAATCTGTTGTCTCCACCAATTTGGGTTCCGGTACCCTGTTCTGCCAACCCTTCACCCTGTATCTCCTGGGCATATGGGGTTCCTTCTGTCCTCGTGTCTCTGGGCCTTTCTCTGTGTTCCTGTTCCTTGCTTCCTTTCTTACTGTCCTTTCTGTTCATTCTCCTTTCTCTCTCTCTCAGGCTCCAGCCTCCTGACAAGGCCTGCCTGCAGAGCAGAGCCCATGCAGGGGCTCTGCTTCCTGTCTTCTCCTGAGGCTGTCTCCACTGAACTGAACTCTGATCTAAGATGGTGCCCACCTTTTATACCTCCTTCTGACACCCGAGCCCAGGTGACTTGCAACCAATGGGCTCCTGCCTATGCCCAGAGACCCACCCCTATCTGCTCCTACACCACTGGGTTTTCCTTTCCCCGCCTCACTCCAGCCAGGGACATAAGCTGTCGTGCCTGCACTTCTGTGGGAGCACCGTTAAGCTGTCCCTCGGAAATGGGGTGTGTGTGGTGCATGCAGCTAAACGAGTCCTGGTCCACACTCCATCCTTACCCGGGAGTGGAATATCACACCTCTGGTCTGAGGTGCAATACCCCTGTAGCAGCCGAGCCCTCGGGGTGCTACATTCCCCCCTGGTAAATCACAGCATGTCCTCGGGCTGGAAAAGAGCAAAGACAATTCAAAAACATGCAATACTTTTTCAAAAATTTTCACATTAGAAACTGGCCGGCATTATTCAACTTCCCTTTATGGGAAACACTTTCTCTTTACTAGACATTATACTGCACTTTTAATATTACCGGAACTCTTTTGTCATATAACATTTTCTAGCAGCATATAAAACTATTCAGCATATCAAACTTTTTCTGGTAAAACATTTTAGTAGATTCTCTTCTTCACTGGCCACTGTGCAACTTGCGACCAGGTAAAGGTGCAACAGTCCATTTAATTCCGAGGTAGGCGTTGCAGTTTTTGTATAAAACCAGTAGGGGGCGCTTTAAGAAGCGCAACTATATACAAGGGATGGCCGCTCTCAGTCCTCGGCCAGTGGGGATAGGGGAATGGCTGCTCACAGTCCTCAGCCTGGTTAGGGATTAGGGGCACACAGGTAACAGTTCTTTAACAGTTCCATACTAGTCCCAACGGGGACCACACTTCAATCAGCAACAGTTCTTGTACCCTGACGGGTAACTATATACAGTTCCACTTTACCGTTTACTGGTAATGGTGTCCTCCTGATGCTTCCTCCTGGTAATCTTCAGGCCCGTCCGGGCCCTCTTGGCACTTGGCCTTGCGACCAGGCCAGTGGTCGCTTGTTGGTCGCGCCCGGGGGTGGCACCGCCAAGGTAGGGGGTGCTGGTGAGGCAGCGGCGCCCGGGTGTGCTGGGCCTTGCGTCCTGGCCTGTGACGTCTCCCGCTATACGGCGCCCGGGTTCAGAGGGCACAGCGCGGGGCGGGGCGTGATGACGGTTCTCGCTGCCTGAGGCCTAGCTGGTGGCGGTGGAGGCGTGGTCTCAGGTACGGTCCCCGGGGCCTCGGGTCCCGCAACGGAGGGTGAGGGCAGGCTGGTGTTCCCAGGGCTTGGGGTGGTGGCGTCCCCACTACCTGCCTCGGTCTCCGTGGCCTCCTCCGCGGCGTCGTCTCCGGCCTTCGTCCCTCCTGCACCATCCTCAGAGGCAGGCGTGCTCCAGGCTGCGGGTGGCGCCTCCTGCTGGCGGGTTCCAGCCTGCCGGGCCATCTCCCTTCGGCCAGCGCATCCTGCTGTGCCCGGACCATCCTCCGGTCTAAGTCCTCCAGCGCAGCCTGTGCACGCTCCGGGTCTCTGGGGAGCTGCGCCAGGATCTCCACCAGGCTGTCCGGCGGTGCGGCCTGCAGCAGGCTCCGGACCAAGGTGTTGGCACTGCTGGACGCTTCCTCCATTTCCGGGTGCGGTCTGTCCAGACTGATCCAGACCGCGCCCTGCCCCACAGTTTTCTTCACTTCCCGCCCCCATTGGGGGTGGTCCTGGGGCAACTTGGTGACAGTCAGTTTCAAGGGCAGCCCTCCCACGCTGATGGACATCTCCACTGCTGCATTCATGGCTGGTGGGGGCGGGCTCCTTCTTTGGCGCCACTCTGGGACCTGGCCCACGATGGGAGGTGGCTTCCTGCTGTCCTTTGGTGCGCACATAATGGCGTCCGCTCTGCCAGGGCGGGAAAAACTGATGAAGATGGCGGGAAACGGTCCAAAATGGCGTCTGATGGCGGGAATCAGCTCCGGATGGCGGGAAACGACTCCGGACGGCGGGAAACTTCTGGAAATGGCGGGAGACTTCCTTTTAAGGTACATGTGCAGTTTTCTTCAGGCACGCAATACCCGCTTGTGGCGGGTTGGTAATGATCCTGCCGACTACGCCAAAGTTGACGCGCCCCCTGGGCCTGTGCTGTGCAGGGGAATACCCGGAGCCGGATCGCTGGGGGTTGTAGTCTCCGTGTGGCGGTGACCCGGTCCGTGCCCAGGGTGGTCAAACCAGTGGCAGTCTTAGGTAATAACAATGTCCGACTACGCCACCCGTGGATTGCGGTCAGTGGGGACCGCCGCTGCGCTGCTGACCGCTGAGGCTGATGTTGTTTGCGCAGCCGAGTATGGGATAACTCCCCACGGGAGAAGTATTGCCTCAGGGCAGCTAATGTGGATGATGGTGGTGATGGTGTGAGCGTCCCAGTACTAATGGTGCTGGCGCGGCGAGGAATCACAGAGACGTGCAGTTGCAGTTTTCAATGCTTTACTCACAGTTCTTTATCAGGTCACTTATGCGCAGTTAGGACCGCCCGAGTCATGCTGCGTCCACCAGGCAAGGGACTCGACCAACTCCCAGGCAATTCCAGAGCGTGGCACAGGGCTCCCTTCCTTTCCTTTCTCTGGCCGTCCTCACCAGTGACCCACCTTTGTCCAGCTTCCTCGAGCCTTCTGTTGGCGAAACCTCTCTCCGGTTTCCCTGACCCTGTACGGTATGCCTTTCTGGTGGATGTAGTGAGGGGTCGCACCAAGATGTGGTAACAACCTCCGGTCTTTGGCTGAGGAATCTGTTGCCTCCACCAATTTGGGTTCCGGTACCCTGTTCTGCCAACCCTTCACCCTGTATCTCCTGGGCATATGGGGTTCCTTCTGTCCTCGTGTCTCTGGGCCTTTCTCTGTGTTCCTGTTCCTTGCTTCCTTTCTTACTGTCCTTTCTGTTCATTCTCCTTTCTCTCTCTCTCAGGCTCCAGCCTCCTGACAAGGCCTGCCTGCAGAGCAGAGCCCATGCAGGGGCTCTGCTTCCTGTCTTCTCCTGAGGCTGTCTCCACTGAACTGAACTCTGATCTAAGATGGTGCCCACCTTTTATACCTCCTTCTGACACCCGAGCCCAGGTGACTTGCAACCAATGGGCTCCTGCCTATGCCCAGAGACCCACCCCTATCTGCTCCTACACCACTGGGTTTTCCTTTCCCCGCCTCACTCCAGCCAGGGACATAAGCTGTCGTGCCTGCACTTCTGTGGGAGCACCGTTGAGCTGTCCCTCGGAAATGGGGTGTGTGTGGTGCATGCAGCTAAACGAGTCCTGGTCCACACTCCATCCTTACCCGGGAGTGGAATATCACACCTCTGGTCTGAGGTGCAATACCCCTGTAGCAGCCGAGCCCTCGGGGTGCTACATTCCCCCCTGGTAAATCACAGCATGTCCTCGGGCTGGAAAAGAGCAAAGACAATTCAAAAACATGCAATACTTTTTCAAAAATTTTCACATTAGAAACTGGCCGGCATTATTCAACTTCCCTTTATGGGAAACACTTTCTCTTTACTAGACATTATACTGCACTTTTAATATTACCGGAACTCTTTTGTCATATAACATTTTCTAGCAGCATATAAAACTATTCAGCATATCAAACTTTTTCTGGTAAAACATTTTAGTAGATTCTCTTCTTCACTGGCCACTGTGCAACTTGCGACCAGGTAAAGGTGCAACAGTCCATTTAATTCCGAGGTAGGCGTTGCAGTTTTTGTATAAAACCAGTAGGGGGCGCTTTAAGAAGCGCAACTATATACAAGGGATGGCCGCTCTCAGTCCTCGGCCAGTGGGGATAGGGGAATGGCTGCTCACAGTCCTCAGCCTGGTTAGGGATTAGGGGCACACAGGTAACAGTTCTTTAACAGTTCCATACTAGTCCCAACGGGGACCACACTTCAATCAGCAACAGTTCTTGTACCCTGACGGGTAACTATATACAGTTCCACTTTACCGTTTACTGGTAATGGTGTCCTCCTGATGCTTCCTCCTGGTAATCTTCAGGCCCGTCCGGGCCCTCTTGGCACTCGGCCTTGCGACCAGGCCAGTGGTCGCTTGTTGGTCGCGCCCAGGGGTGGCACCGCCAAGGTAGGGGGCGCTGGTGAGGCAGCGGCGCCCGGGTGTGCTGGGCCTTGCGTCCTGGCCTGTGACGTCTCCCGCTATACGGCGCCCGGGTTCAGAGGGCACAGCGCGGGGCGGGGCGTGATGACGGTTCTCGCTGCCTGAGGCCTAGCTGGTGGCGGTGGAGGCGTGGTCTCAGGTACGGTCCCCGGGGCCTCGGGTCCCGCAACGGAGGGTGAGGGCAGGCTGGTGTTCCCAGGGCTTGGGGTGGTGGCGTCCCCACTACCTGCCTCGGTCTCCGTGGCCTCCTCCGCGGCGTCGTCTCCGGCCTTCGTCCCTCCTGCACCATCCTCAGAGGCAGGCGTGCTCCAGGCTGCGGGTGGCGCCTCCTGCTGGCGGGTTCCAGCCTGCCGGGCCATCTCCCTTCGGCCAGCGCATCCTGCTGTGCCCGGACCATCCTCCGGTCTAAGTCCTCCAGCGCAGCCTGTGCACGCTCCGGGTCTCTGGGGAGCTGCGCCAGGATCTCCACCAGGCTGTCCGGCGGTGCGGCCTGCAGCAGGCTCCGGACCAAGGTGTTGGCACTGCTGGACGCTTCCTCCATTTCCGGGTGCGGTCTGTCCAGACTGATCCAGACCGCGCCCTGCCCCACAGTTTTCTTCACTTCCCGCCCCCATTGGGGGTGGTCCTGGGGCAACTTGGTGACAGTCAGTTTCAAGGGCAGCCCTCCCACGCTGATGGACATCTCCACTGCTGCATTCATGGCTGGTGGGGGCGGGCTCCTTCTTTGGCGCCACTCTGGGACCTGGCCCACGATGGGAGGTGGCTTCCTGCTGTCCTTTGGTGCGCACATAATGGCGTCCGCTCTGCCAGGGCGGGAAAAACTGATGAAGATGGCGGGAAACGGTCCAAAATGGCGTCTGATGGCGGGAATCAGCTCCGGATGGCGGGAAACGACTCCGGACGGCGGGAAACTTCTGGAAATGGCGGGAGACTTCCTTTTAAGGTACATGTGCAGTTTTCTTCAGGCACGCAATACCCGCTTGTGGCGGGTTGGTAATGATCCTGCCGACTACGCCAAAGTTGACGCGCCCCCTGGGCCTGTGCTGTGCAGGGGAATACCCGGAGCCGGATCGCTGGGGGTTGTAGTCTCCGTGTGGCGGTGACCCGGTCCGTGCCCAGGGTGGTCAAACCAGTGGCAGTCTTAGGTAATAACAATGTCCGACTACGCCACCCGTGGATTGCGGTCAGTGGGGACCGCCGCTGCGCTGCTGACCGCTGAGGCTGATGTTGTTTGCGCAGCCGAGTATGGGATAACTCCCCACGGGAGAAGTATTGCCTCAGGGCAGCTAATGTGGATGATGGTGGTGATGGTGTGAGCGTCCCAGTACTAATGGTGCTGGTGCGGCGAGGAATCACAGAGACGTGCAGTTGCAGTTTTCAATGCTTTACTCACAGTTCTTTATCAGGTCACTTATGCGCAGTTAGGACCGCCCGAGTCATGCTGCGTCCACCAGGCAAGGGACTCGACCAACTCCCAGGCAATTCCAGAGCGTGGCACAGGGCTCCCTTCCTTTCCTTTCTCTGGCCGTCCCCACCAGTGACCCACCTTTGTCCAGCTCCCTCGAGCCTTCTGTTGGCGAAACCTCTCTCCGGTTTCCCTGACCCTGTACGGTATGCCTTTCTGGTGGATGTAGTGAGGGGTCGCACCAAGATGTGGTAACAACCTCCGGTCTTTGGCTGAGGAATCTGTTGCCTCCACCAATTTGGGTTCCTGTACCCTGTTCTGCCAACCCTTCACCCTGTATCTCCTGGGCATATGGGGTTCCTTCTGTCCACGTGTCTCTGGGCCTTTCTCTGTGTTCCTGTTCCTTGCTTCCTTTCTTACTGTCCTTTCTGTTCATTCTCCTTTCTCTCTCTCTCAGGCTCCAGCCTCCTGACAAGGCCTGCCTGCAGAGCAGAGCCCATGCAGGGGCTCTGCTTCCTGTCTTCTCCTGAGGCTGTCTCCACTGAACTGAACTCTGATCTAAGATGGTGCCCACCTTTTATACCTCCTTCTGACACCCGAGCCCAGGTGACTTGCAACCAATGGGCTCCTGCCTATGCCCAGAGACGCACCCCTATCTGCTCCTACACCACTGGGTTTTCCTTTCCCCGCCTCACTCCAGCCAGGGACAGAAGCTGTCGTGCCTGCACTTCTGTGGGAGCACCGTTGAGCTGTCCCTCGGAAATGGGGTGTGTGTGGTGCATGCAGCCTACCGAGTCCTGGTCCACACTCCATCCTTACCCGGGAGTGGAATATCACACCTCTGGTCTGAGGTGCAATACCCCTGTAGCAGCCGAGCCCTCGGGGTGCTACACCTGCTCACAGCATTGTCCCATAGACCTGCTCACAACATTCACGGAACTTCCTGGTGCCTGCAAATCTCTCGAACTGCTGTCTTTATTAAAAAATTATTTTAAATGTATACTAAATTATTATATGAATATAACACATTCCCCTCAAGCTGCTTATATAGTATTCTACCTTACAGCTGTATATTATAAGAAGTCATAGGGTCAACTGGGCTTAACAGGCCTAGAAATATTATAAGCATCCCTGGTATTTTCCTTCGCATCCCATTGTGTGCTCTGATTTATAGACATTTGGGACAGGAGGGGTAATAAGCAGATGTACTTTTGGAATTGAAGCCAACAAAAGGGTGTATGTCTCCTATTGGGAATAATGCATAGCATGTTAGAATGAGATGGCTTATTATATAGTAGGGCTTTCATTTCAGCAATTCAGCATTAATCTACATTCTACAGTAAAGATGTCATCATGATGACTTCAGCTCCAAAGACTTTCATTGTACCAGAGCCAAAGGACAAGAGGGCTATAAGTGGGGCCATACAGAGGACTGTGTAATTCTTACTGCTCATTGCTGTAATCAAGGTAGACGGCACTATCTCACTACCAGACCTCCAATTCTGAAGGACAAGAAAGAGGGACACCCTTTTTTGGAGAACCAAGCCGCACCTTAACTTCGTCCAGAGCTTTTTGTTTGCCCACACAAAAACAGAGCCCCTATTGAAGCCCCTTTGTATTCCTACATTGTTTTACACCACTTATGTCCTTTACTCAGTGTAACAACCAAAAGATGCCCCTCACACACTCATCAAGCATTGCCCCCTTACACGCAATATAATATCTTCACAGTGTCCCCAGACACATTATAATTTGTATAATTTGTCAGTTCCCCTACTCATGTATGATGGTCACATAGTCCCCTACACAATGATGCCGTCACTGTGCCACAAATATGATGATACCTCTACACTGTATGATGCCCTCAGTGTCCCCCTCCACACACAGTATGATGGCCCTACATAGTATGGAGATCCCACCCAGGACAAGGGCCTTTTGTTTGTTTTCTGCTCCACACCTCCATGATCCTTGGGTCAATCTCCCATTAAGTTGTTAGCTAACAATATAGTACTCCTGATTCCTGAAGAGGCGAGTCCTGCTCAAGTACTTGTTACCCCATTGTAAAGGGGACAGGACCAAGTGGAGCTTGACCCCATCTTTCCAAGGGCCTGATAACAGTTTACTGGCTAAATAAGGCATCGGAATAGGCATGAGGAGACTCTGACACCCCAGCAGCGGGGTGTATAGTAATTTATTGCTGTCAGGAGCAAAGTTAGGGCTCATTCACACTGTGTTTTTGCCGTGTTTCTTTGACACGTTTTTTTCCATGCAAAAAAACAGTGTTTTACAATACCAGCAAAGTGAATGAAATTTCTGAGATCGCATGCACATGCTGCTGATTTTTTACTTGCAGATTTGAACTTCTGAGCCTTTTTCTCAAATCTGCAGCATATCAATTTTTTTCAGTGCTTTTGCAGATTTTTTCACCCATTCAGATAAATGGGAAAAAAGCGCATCAAAAACGCTGCAAAAATGCTCATATTTTACACAGTTTTTCCTGCTAATACTCTGCTTTTTGCAGCAGAAAATCTGCAAATACTAATTTTGTGCACGTACTCTTAGGCTTTAAGGCTGAGTTCACACGATGCGTATTTCATGCGTTTCCGCGGCGTTTTTGCAGTTGCGTAAACGCATGAAAAACGCATTGTAGAAGGGAAGCAATGTTCCCCAATTGAAATCTGCATGTGCTGTGCCCATGATGCGGATTTTTCCGCAGCGTAAACGCTGCGCTCAAAAATCCGCAGCATGTCATTTAATTTTGCGGAAACGCGGCGTTTTCGCCACCATTGACTTGCATTAGAACGCGCCAATTCCGCAAGACTGCATCTGTACTTGCGTAATTGGCGCGTTCTAATGTGCGGATGGTACCCGGGTGTGGAGGAGAGGAGAGTCTCCTCCACACCCAGGTACCATTAAAAAAGCTGTAAAAACAAGAATAAAATAAAAAATATATATACTTACCATCTGTCGGCCCGCGCACCGCTCCTGCTTGCTTCCCGGCACTTGCAGTGAGTTGTAGGACCTGCGGTGACGTCAGAGTCATGTGACGGGTCACGTGACGCTGACGTCGGCAGGTCTTTCAATTCAAAGTTGCCGGCAGCCGGGAGAACGGAGTGAGCGGGACACCGGGGGCCATCAGAGGTAAGTATATACACTCTCTCGGGTCACACTATATAAATCCATGCTGTTTGCATGGATTTATATAGTGTGACCTAGTTGTCAAGCACTTTCCAGGTGATGCTAAAATCGCCTGGAAAGCGCTTGTCAATCTGCATGCGGAAACGCATGTGAATCTGCATGTGGATCCGCATGTATTCTGCAGGAAAAACGCATGCACAATCTGCATGCGTTTTTTCTGCCAGGGAGATGCAGAAATGATGCAGAAATTTTCTGCTTCATTTCTGCATCGTGTGCACATAGCCTAATAGTAGAGGAAATCCTAAGGCTATGTGCCCACGTTGCATTTATGAAGCAGAAAATTTCTGCTGCATAAATGCAAGTCCTCTCCCGGAAAAACGCATGCGGAATTCCGCACGCGTTTATCGCGCTTTTTTCGCGCGTTTATCACGCGTTTTCCACATGCGGAATTGCCTTGCGTTTTTTATGCATTGAACAAAGGCAATTCTGCTTGCGGAAACGCAAAATTAAATGACATGCTGCGGATTTTTGAACGCAGCATAAACGCTGCGGAAAAATCCGCAGCATGTGCATAGAACTTGCGGAATCCCATTGGGGACCATGGGGTGCGTGTTACCAAGCGTTTTTCAAGCGTTTACGCTGCGGAAATTCCGCATCAAAAACGCTTGAAAAATGCTACGTGGGCACACAGCCTAAGACCTCTTTCTGCTGTCCTCAGATGCCGACTATGTGATGACCGTTGTAGGGGCAGCAGCCAAGATTTGTAGGAACAAGGACAATAATAAATGTCCTGTTGCTAAGAACAAGGCTCAGATTGAAGCGCACATTAGCAATGTGTTTCCGCTCCAGTGGGATGGCAACTTGTTGCTGGCATGTGTGACAACCCAATGTCTCCATCACTCGTCTATCTCTACAATGTGAGTTAACACACGGGCGACCCACCCTGCTGTCGAGTGGTGATGAATTCATTATTATGTGGGGGAGGAGGGCCCGAAGCATCGCCATCACCCGCACTAGGCCCAAGCAGTCCTCCTCTCCATGCTGCTAACACTACCCAGACTTAATCCTCACAATGACCTTTTCCAGTCCTCCGTGCTGTCCTGTCACATTCAGCGATGGTCAGAGTGACAATAACTGGGGAAGAAAAGGACGCGGTGACTGAGGGAAATCAGATTAACCAGTTGGCAGAGAGTGAAAACTGGAACATTGAGGGATGATTAAGAATCTTTTCAGATAAGAGCATATTGTGGTTGGTATATTGAATTTTTTTCTATTTTTGTAGTCCAGTTCTAGTGGTGAAACAAGAAGTTCCTCAGCCCAATATAAAATGTGTAACAGCCCCCCTCATCTATTACATGGTGCTTATTGCAGAGTTTCTCAATGTTCCGATACCAAGTACCCCAGACTCAAATACATTACATCCCCATACATTGTACCTCAGTGTCCCCCAACTCTGGACCTCAAGAGCCACCAACAGGTCATGTTTTCAGGATTTCCTTAGTATTGCCCAGGTGATGGGATTCTTGCCTGTCCAGATGATGCAATAATAACCTGGGCAATACTAAGGAAATCCTGAAAACATGACCTGTTGGTGGCTCTTGAGGACCAGAGTTGGGGAACCCTGTTGTATCTCCAAGGCGGCAATTGTGCACTCTGCTGCTCCTAACAAAATTACACCATGAGTAAAGTGTGAGTACCTATTATATACAGGGTGGTCCAAAAGTAGGTGGACAGAGAGTGTAATAAGGTTATGAAGGGGGAGATTTATCAAACATGGTGTAAAGTGAAACTGGCTCAGTTGCTCTTAGCAACCAATCAGATTCCACGTTTCATTCCTCACAGACTCTTTGGAAAATGAAATGTGGAATCTGATTGGCTGCTAAGGGCAACTGAGCCAGTTTCACAGATCTAGTTTTCACAGATAGATCTCCCCCAAATCTGTTTTCTTTTCAGATAGTTCAGATAACGCATAATGGCAAATAATTTAAATACAGATCAAAGAAAATGGATTTTAACAGAGTATTGGAAATCTCAAAATGCTGAAACCATTAGAGCAAATTGGGTTGAAACATTTGGTACTCAAGTCCCAAAGAGACAAACCATTTACCACATTCGTGACAAATTCAATGCCACTGGCTCAATCCTTAATGCTCCAAAAACTGGTCGACCCAAAACAGTCTGTACAGAAGATAATCATAGAATCATAGAATCATAGAATGGTAGAGTTGGAAGGGACCTCCTGGGTCATCTGGTCCAACCCCCTGCTCAAAGCAGGATTCACTAAATCATCTCAGACAGATGTCTGTCCAGCCTCTGTTTGAAGACGTCCATTGAAGGGGAACTCACCACCTCTCGTGGCAGCCTGTTCCACTCATTAATCACCCTAACTGTCAAAAAGTTTTTTCTAATATCTAATCTGTGTCTCCTCCCATTTAGTTTCATCCCGTTGCTTCTAGTCTTTCCCTGTGCAAATGAGAATAAAGATGATCCTTCTACAATGTGACAACCCTTGACATATTTGTAGACAGCTATTAAGTCTCCTCTCAGTCTTCTTTTTTGCAAGCTAAACATTCCCAAATCCTGCAACCGTTCCTCATAGGACATGGTTTGCAGACCAGTCACCATTCTGGTCGCTCTTCTCTGAACTTGTTCCAGTTTGTCTATGTCTTTTTTAAAATGTGGTGCCCAAAACTGTACACAGTATTCCAGATGAGGTCTGACCAAAGAGGAGTAAAGACCGATAATGACTTCACGTGATCTAGACTGTATGCTTCTGTTAATACATCCCAGAATTGTATTTGCCTTTTTTGCTGCTGCATCACACTGTTGACTCATGTTCAGTCTATGATCTATTAGTATACCTAAGTCTTTTTCACATGTACTGTTGCTTAGCTCTATTCCTCCCATTCTGTATATGCTTTTTTCATTTTTATTGCCCAGATGTAGTACTTTGCATTTTTCCCTGTTAAAAACCATTCTGTTGGTTGCTGCCCACTGCTCCAGTTTATTTAGGTCTTTTTGAATCCTCTCTCTCTCTTCTCTAGTATTAGCTATCCCTCCTAGCTTTGTGTCATCAGCAAATTTAATCAGTTTACCCTCAATTCCTTCATTTAAATCATTGATGAAGATGTTGAACAATACAGGTCCCAGGACAGAGCCCTGTGGTATCCCACTTGAGACATTCATCCAGCTGGATGTGAAGCCATTTACAACCACCCTTTGAGTCCGATCACTAAGCCAGTTATGAATCCACCTAACAGTTGCCTGGTCCATTGCATACTTGGTCATTTTTTCAATAAGGATAGTGTGAGATACTTTGTCAAATGCTTTGCTGAAGTCAAGATATACTATATCTACAGCATTTCCCTGATCCACCCAGTCAGTGATTCTGTCATAGAAGGAAATTAAGTTAGTCTGACATGACTTGTTAGTTACAAACCCATGCTGACTCTGGTTAATCACTTCATTCTTATCCAGGTACTTACATACATGATGTTTAATAATTTGTTCAAAGATCTTTCCTGGTATAGAAGTCAGACTCACCGGCCTATAGTTCCCTGGGTCCACCTTCTTCCCCTTTTTGAAGATAGGAACAACATTTGCTCTTCTCCAGTCTTCTGGGACTTCTCCTGTTCTCCAAGAATTTTCAAAGATTATGGAGAGTGGTTCTAAAATTTCTTCTACGATCTCCTTCAGTACTCTGGGGTGTAATTCATCTGGACCTGGAGACTTGAACTCATTTATGTTAGCTAAATATTCCCTCACAATCTTTCTGTTTACAGATAACTTGGATTCTTCTATTCCTTTAAAAGGACAGTGAAAATCAGTTGATGTGACATTTTCTTTCTGAGAGAAAACAGATGCAAAATAGGAATTAAAAAGTTCAGCCTTCTCAACATCCTCTCTTACCATTTCTCCATTTTCATCCTGTAAAAATCCTATAGCATCTTTGACTTTTCTTTTACTTTTGACATACCCCCAAAATCCTTTTTTATTGCTTTTGACATCTCTTGCAAGCCTTAATTCATTGTCAGCTTTAGCTAACCTGATACGTGCCCTACAGGATCTGCAGACTGCATTATAATCTTCTTTAGATATGCCTCCCTCTTTCCATTTAATAAACATTTCTTTCTTTCTTTTTAGCATGTGTTTAAGTTCTGTGTTCATCCATCCTGGTTTCCTTAAATGCTTCCCATTCTTCCTACTTTTCGGGATTGTTAACGATTGTGCTTTGAGAATCTCATTTTTAAAAATTTCCCATCCTTCCTGGACATTTTTGTCCTTAAGGACATCCAGCCATTGGATCCCTCCTATTCTCTTTCTGAGTCTCTTAAAATCTGCCTTTCTAAAATCTAACCTTGAAGTTTGAGTCTTCACATGTCTTCCTCCTCTAGTTATCCAAAATTCTATAATAGCATGATCGCTGCCTCCTAGGGTCCCAGCCACCTTTACCTCCTCAACCATTTCCTCCCTGTTTATAAGGATTAGATCCAAAGTAGCAGATCCCCTTGTTTTCTCCCCTACCTTTTGGAAGATAAAGTTGTCAGCAAGAGAGGATAAGAATTTGCTTGACCTGTTAGTTTTACTTGAGAGAGATTCCCAACAAATGTCTGGATAGTTGAAATCTCCCATGACCACTACGTCATATCTTTTGGAGAACTTGGTCATTTGATACATAAAGAGTTCATCCATATCTTCAGCTTGCCCAGGTGGCCTGTAGTAAATGCCTACAATGGTGTCCTTTCCGTTGTTCTCTCCTTGTATTCTTACCCAAACAGTTTCCACAGAACTCCCAGTCTCTGAAGCTTCAATCTCTGTGCAGATATACGCTTTTCTAACATACAATGCGACACCTCCTCCTCGTTTATCAATTCTGTTTCTTGCAAATAAGTTGTATCCTTTTAGCCTTTTATTCCAATCATGTGTATCGTCCCACCAAGTTTCAGTGATTCCAATGACATCATATTTCTTTTCCTGCATTAGTAGTTCCAATTCTCCTTGTTTGTTGCCCATGCTTTGTGCATTTGTATAAAAACATTTTAGTTTGTGATTGGTTTTTCTTCCTCCCATATTTTTATTTAGATTTTTTTGTCTTTGTTCTTTCTTTCCACTTCCAGTAGCAGAGATCTCAATAGTATTTGTCAGCTGTATGGCTTTTTCTGGCCTTTTGCTTCCCTTCCCACATTGTTCTAGTTTAAAGCTCTCCTGATGAGTGTAGCAAGGCGACTTCCAAATACATGTTTTCCAGTCTTCGTAAGGTGCACCCCATCTCTAGCAAGTAGTCCATCGTATAGGTAATTCATCCCGTGATCCAGAAATCCAAATCCTTGTTGACGGCACCATCGACGTAGCCAGTTGTTCACCTGTAGAATCTTATTCCACCTCATTGTTCCATGGTCATCCACTGGGAGGATGGATGAGAAGACCACCTGCGCTCCCAATTCTTTCACTTTCTTGCCTAAGTCTTCAAAGTCACTGCAGATGGTTTCCAGGTCCTTTCTTGCGGTGTCATTTGTCCCCACATGTATTAGCAGGAATGGGTAGTGATCTGTAGGTCTGAAGAGTCTTGATATCCTGTCAGACACATCTTTAATTTTTGCTCCAGGAAGACAGCACATTTCTCTTGAGGTTATGTCTGGTCTGCAGATAGCGGCCTCTGTTCCTCTTAACAGGGAATCCCCCATGACCACCACTCTTCGTTTTTTCTTCACAGCATTCTTCTTTCTCCATCCAGGAGGATTCTGAGGACTTACAAGGTTATTTATTGCTGGCAAAGTCTTATCTTGCTGTATTTCTTCAAGGTTCTCCTGCGTGAGAGCCTGGTACTGGTTCCTGAGCAGTATGGGTGCTGACTGCCTCTCGATCCTCCTGCTTCTGTGGGTCACATGCTTCCATTCCTCTGTTTCGTCAGGTGCAGTTCGAATTTCTTCTCTTTCTGAATCATGAAGAGATAATTCTGCTCTGTCTAAGAACTCTTCACCTTCCTTAATGATATTCAAGGTAGTTAACCTCTCTTCTAGATTTCGCAACTTTTCCTCCAACAGGGACACAAGCTTGCATTTCTGGCATGTGAAGTTTGGCTTTTCCACTGGCAAGTCTGTGAACATGTAGCAGGATATGCAGCTCACCAAATGGCTCCTGGACTCTTCCATGTTCTTACTGTTAATGTTCTGAAAACAGTGAAAAAACAACTTGTTGCTGAAACATTTGTTCAGAGTCTAAAAAAGTCCACCAGAAGAGCCTCTTTGGAATTGGGAATTTCACGAGCTTCTATCATGTGAATCCTGAAATCTATTGGGTGGAAAGCTTATCGTCCACGTCTAATTCATGGTTTATTGGAGGATGATCCAGACAGGCGGCTGCAATTTAGTGAGATTATGCTTAACGAAACTGAAGAAAATCCAGTAATTTTAGATAACATTATGTGGAGTGATGAAGCTTCTTTCAAATGATCCGGCCATATTAACAGACATAATTGTATTTACTGCTATAATGAGAAAATGCATTTAACATTAGAGCAACAACTAAATGAGCCTGGTGTCAATGTTTGGGGTGGTATTTCAAGTTTTGGTGTTTTAGGACCAATATTTTTTGATGGAAAAGTCACAGGAGATAAGTATCTCAAAATTCTAATGAATCAAGTTGTTCCCCAGTTACAGCAGCAGCCTAATTCAAATGACCTTTATTTCTAACAAGATGGGGCCCCTACACATTATTCAAGAGTAGTCCGCGAGTATCTTGATGAAACATTTCCTAATAAATGGATTGGCTGAAGAGCCCCACTTGATTGGCCGGCACGTTCACCAGACTTGACCCCAATGGATTTTTTCTTTTGGGGAGTACTCAAGGACAAAGAGTATAGTCGAAAACCAAAAAGTGTCAGTGATTTGAAAAATTACATAAGAGATGTATTTCAAGAAATTAATACCCAAAGATACTTGTGCAAAAAAGTTTGTTGAAGCGTAAGAGGCGACTTCAAAGCTGTGCAAATTGTAATGGAAAACAGTTTGAGCACCTGCGTTGATAAAATTTAGGGGTTTTGTATTATTGTTCAGAATAAAATTTAACTGTCAATGTTATGCTTGTGTTAGTAAATATAATTTCATATATAAATCAAAATATATGTTATCATTTTCTGTCCACCTACTTTTGGACCACCCTATATACATATATATATATATATATATATATATATATATATATATATATATATATATGTAGCATGTGCAACCTGGCATCATGACTGTGCCTCAGTGCAGAAAGCAAAGTCCATAAAGGTATGATTCGGGGCAATTGGTGTGGAAGAACTTGATTGTCCGCTCAGAATTCGGACCTCATCGCCATTAAATATATTTGGGATCAATTAGAACGGAGATTGTGAGCTTGGCCCTCTCATCCAACATCAGTGTCTGAACTCAGAAATGCTCATCTGGAAGAATGGGCAAAAATTCCCACTGATGGACAACAAAATCTTGTAGAAAGTCTTCCTAGAAGAGTGGAGACTGTCATAGCTGAGGGTGGAGAACATCTCCATATTAATGTCTATGGATGTAGAATGGGAGGTCAAAAGAGCTTGTGGAGGTGTCCCAATACTTTTCCCCATGTAATTTATTTTAAATAGTCAAACAATAGAGAAGGTCCACCATGAATAAAGGTGCTGTGTGCACCAGAAATGCATCGTGTCTCTACACATGAACTATCGCTTGGATGTAAAAATGTTTTTCACCAATGAAGATGAAGATTTTATGTTCGTGAAGCTGGATCCTTCTCAATTGTTTGATGATAGTTTCCGTCTCCGGCTGTAATGCTGCTTCGTGCTCCTAACTAAATTGGGCGACTTCTGTATTTTTAAAAGCCCTGCCTGGAGCGCAAACATTGCCATATGGACCCCCATCTACTACTGAAGTGGCATGTAGATAATACTACAACAATATTTGAACTGGTAGTTTTTAAGAAACAAACTTCTAGTAAACCTGTTCGTATGGGTGCCTAGGGTGTCTGTGGAGCTGTCTGAGTGCAGAGGCTAGTGTGACATGTTCCTGTAGGATTACGTTTAAGGCATTTTGTTCTGTAGTTGAGTGATTCTACTGGGATTGCTCCGATCTATTAGGTGGGTCTGGCTATACAAGGTTTACTCGGTCACGACGAGTTCATTATGTCAAAGTCGTCAAATCTTGCAGAGATTTAGGAGTGTTCCTTGTTAGAGAACCTGGACTTCATCTCTAGATACAGACATGTAAAAGGGCTGCCAATTGTTGTATTCTTATAATTCCCCACAAATGTACGCCGTTTTTAAAATATAATCTTTATTTCTTATCCAAAATCCGCTCTACCAAAAAAGAATCTAATATAAATGCCACATAAGAGGTTTATTATTCCATTGGCTCCCTGTACTTAAAAATAGAAAGTCAGCTGTACTTACCCAATGCCGCTCCCCACTGCTGCCCTTACGTTTGCAGCCAGTCAGTCAGCTCGTTGGTCTTTTGCTTCCTATGACTGTTGAGTCTAGTGATTGACTGCAGCGGTCACATGATGTGAACATGATGTCGCCACTGAAGTCATGTCAACAAACACCAAAGTCTTCAGAGGGGAGCCAGCATGGGAGCGGTTGCTAGAGAGTAGTGTTGAGCCACCCCCGTAGTGTTCGAGTTCGGTTCGGTTCGTCGAACACCCGTGTGTTCGCCGAACTGTTCGTCGAACTGTTCGTCGAACACCTTCGAACACCGTTAAAACCAATGGCAGGCAAACAAAAACACATAGAAACACATAGAAAACACCTTCAAAGGTGTCCAAAAGCTGACAAACTGCTCAGAAGACATAACTAACACATGGAAAAGTGACAAGTACATATAGTCATGCGAAAATAAAAGAGGTGGAGGAGTAAAAGGAGGGGGAGACACAGATATAGGCATGTCATGCCTTTCTAAAATCCAAAAAGTGAGAAGCCGACACGGCCAGTCCGCTCCTGCCCGTGCCACCTCCGTGTCGCCGGGTTTGTGCCAGAGCCGCAGTGAACCCTGACGGCCAGCCCCCCTCTCCCAATACTGGTGCCTGTCCGCTGGTGGGTCGAGCGAGCCCCCCTGTGGTGGAGGCAGCTCTAAGCTTTTTAATTTAAATTGTCTCTCTAATTTGAATGAATACACTTTAAATCCATTTACAAGGATCTATTGGAGGACAAGTCTCATGCCAGCAGCCGCGGTAATTCCAGCTCCAGTAGCGTCCACTAAAGCTGCTGCAGTTAAAAAGCTTTTATAAGGATCGAGCTCGGCTGTCCACCGCAAGGCATCCTACTGCCAGTCCCAGCCCCTATGCCTTGGGGTGCCTCCTGATGCTCTTCACTAAGTATCCCATGGTCCCGAAGCATTTCCTTTGAAAAAATTAAGTGTCTAAACTACAGGTGGTGTAGCTTGCTTAACAGCCGGGATAATCCGCTGACTAGCAGACACTGCTACTAGGCACAAAGTATTTCCTGGGCTAGATGCAGTTAAAAATTTGTAATTAGATACTCTCGTTGGATGCTGAGAAAGCATTCCATAGAGTCTCCTGGCACGCCATATATGATTCTCTTAAAAAGCTTGGGGTAGGGGTCTAGGGGACCCTTTTATAGCCAAAATCACGGCCCTGTATCGCAATACGTCACCTAGGCTGAAGATAAATGGAACTGTAGCACCCTGAGGGCTCGGTTGCTACAGACGTATTGCACCTCACCCAGAGGTGTGATATCTCACTCTCAGGTAAGGATGGAGTGTGGATCAGGACCCGACACCGGCATGCATTACACCACATTGCCGTGGGGCAGGGCGACCAATATGCCCCTGAGATGGGCACGACAGTCCCTGTCCCTGGCTGGAGTGGGGGGAGGGAACACTGAGGAAGGGGAACCCTGTAGTGCAGGAGCAGGGAGGAAGCAGTTCCTGGGTGCATTGAGAAGGGAGTATAAAAGGTGGGCACCATCTTAGTTCAGTGCAGAGAAGTCTGAGCAGAAGTGGCAGGGAGCAGGGGCTCTGCATGAGCTCTGCTCCGGAGGCGGGCCTAGTAACAGAGGCCCAGGCCTGGAAGAGGGAGAAGGAAGGAAGAGGAGCGGAGAAGGCTCCAGGAACGAGGAATGAAGGGATCCCAGGGCTGCGGACGGGCGAGTCGCCACCGCATGCCCGAATCCACCTGCGTGGAGGGGTCAGGCCAAAGGGGGAGACCGGTCCCCGAACTAGTGGAGGCAGGAAACGACCCTCAGCTAGAAACCGGAGGCTCTGACATTTTATGTGGCGCAGCCCCTCGCTACACCCGCTAGGAAGGCACCACATAGGGTCAGGGAAACTGGCGCCAAGTTTACCAAGAGGAGGCCCGAGGCAGCCGGACAGAAGTGTTGGTAAGAAAGGCCAGACAAAGGACACACAAAGGGGGTCCTGTGAAGTGCTCCAAAGTTATCTGGGAGTTGTCTGAGCCCCTCACCTGGTGAGCACAGTACGACGTGGGCAGCCGTTACCTGCAGACGTGGTCTGGATAATAAGAACTGTGAGTAAAGGCCCTGGACTGCATCACTGACTCCGTGTCGTTACTGCTGCTGCCCTGCACCATCACCCCCATCCTCCGCATACACTGCCCTGAGGCTATACTCCTCCCGTGGGGAGTTATGCTACGCTCTGCTGCACCCACAACACCAGCCTCAGCGGTCTGCCCTGTAGCGGCGGTTCACTCTGACCGCAATCCACGGGTGGCGTAGTCGGACATTTAAACATCAAAACCACATAAATAGTTCCGCCACTGGTTTGACCGCCCTGAGCCACGGAACCGGGTCGCCGCCACGAAGACTACAACCACCAGCATCCACCAAAAAGGGTCCGGCTCCGGGTGTCCCAAGGCCCAGGGGGTGCGTCAGAACATTTTCATCACCTTTCACAATCACCAATGGGACAAGGCAGGGATGTCCTCTGTCCCCTCTCTTATACATCCTAGTGACGGAGCACCTGCTCTCATCAATTCGCCATAACCCCAATATTAGGTGGATTGAGGTGGGAGGCACCGAGTACAAGTGCTCTCTATTTGCTGATGATGTCCTAGTATATATCACTCAATCACATATATCCATCCCTGCTGTTATGGCTGAAATAGATCACTTTGTTACATGGTAAAATTTTAAAATCAATGCAGCGAAGTCTGAGGCCCTCGATGTCTCCCTCCCCAAATCCATATAGGATTCCATCCAGTCCAACTTTCCCTTTGCCTGGCCCTCACAGGGTATCAAATACTTAGGAATTCCTATTCATAGAGACCTCTCCCATCTATGTTATCTTAATTTTGGGCCCTTTATTGAACAATTCCATACAGACCACGGTTGGCAAGTTAGAACTGTAAGATTCACTACGTGAACCACTGGTGTTTGTGGAAAAGCACATGTACACTGCGTTCCAAATTATTATGCAAAAAGTGTTTAGGAGTGATAAGGGAAGAATTTGTTTGTCAGTTAAACTCATTGATGGTGATGTGTGTCAGGGCTCTTTATATCACTGTAAGCAATTGCAGACACCTGTGCTAATTAGTTTGGCAGGTGTGTCCAATGAAAGGCAAGACTACTTAAGAAGGTTCTCTCACATTATTAAGCAGCCTACATTTTCTGCCAAAATGGGAAAGAAAAAGGATGTGTCGGCTGCTGAGAAGCAACAAATTGTGGAGTGTTTAGGTCAAGGCATGACTACAATCAACATTGTGCGATGATCAGGATGAAGTGTCTTGGCAATCAAGAAGTATGTAGCTGATTCACAGTACACACGTGTGCGTGCTGATAAGGGCAAATTGAGGACTCTTTCCTACAGGCAATTACGTCAGGTTAAAAGAGCAGCAGCAAGAAAGCCTTGTCATAGCAGCAGACAAGTTTTTGAAGCTGCTGGTGCCTCCAACGTCCCCCGAACAACAAGATGCAGGGTCCTTCAGAGGTTTGCAGCTGTGCATACGCCATCCTGTCGACCTCCTCTATCCACTTCACACAAGCAGAAACGGCTCCAGTGGGCCAAACATTACATGATGACTGATTTCAAAACTGTTTTGTTCACGGATGAGTGCCGTGCAGCGCTCGATGGTCCAGATGGATGGAGTGGAGGATGGCTGGTTGATGGACACCCCACGCAAACACGGCTACAGCGCCAACAAGGAGGAGGTGGAGTAATGTTTTGGGCTGGAATCATGGGGAGAGAGATTGTCGGCCCCTTTAGGATCCCTGAAGGCGCTAAAGATGAAATCCATAATGTATGTGGATTTTCTCAAACAGCACTTCCTGCCATGGTTCAAGAAGAAGAACCGTGTATTTCACAGCAAGATCATTTTTCTGCATGATAATGCACCATCTCATGCTGCACATAAAACATCTGCATCTCTGGCTGATATGGGCATAAAAGGGGACAAACTTATGGTGTGACCCCCATGCTCCCCTGACCTCTACCCCATTCAGAACCTTTGGAGCATCATTAAAAGGAGTGTCTATGATGGCGGGAGGCAGTTCACATCTAAGCAACAGCTCTGGGAGGGTATTCTGTCCTCATGCAAAACAATTGAAGCAGAAACCATCCAAAACCTGACAAATTCAATGGACGAGAGAGTTCAGAAGCTCCTTTCGAACAAGGGGTCCTATGTGAAAATGTAACATCACCTACAATAAAGTTTTGAGTTGAAAACTGTTTGATTTCAGTTTCTAACAACCTGCTAATGCTTATAATTTCAAAAATGACCATTTTTTTGGTCTTTATTAAAATGAAAAGGTTGATCGAAAAGTTTGGGGGATCTAAGAGTGTGGCAACCCAGTAGTCATGATTACTTCGAATTCTGACAATATGAGGGTCATGCTGCAGGTAGTGCAGCAAGAAGGCACTTATGTGTCTTGCGCATCTCGGAGCCCCAAAATTATTTTCCGGGCTAGATGCAGCTAAAAATTATTTTTAATTTTAAATCTGGTGGAGCTTATTATAGATGGCCTAATAGGATCAGTGCTGCACACTGCTACAAAGCCCAAATTATTTTCCAGTCAAGATACAGATAAACATGATTAGTAATTTGAAAGCTTAAAACGGTTGGTAGGGTGATTTTAACCAATCATCAAGCTTTTACTCTCCCCAGGATGACATAGGGGTAGAAAAGTAGTTTCGGATCCATGATTTGTTCATCTTTATGAACGTGAGTCTGTCTACATTATCAGTGGAGAGCCGCGTGCGCTTATCTGTCAGCACACCACCAGCAGCGCTGAACACACGTTCAGACAGAACGCTGGCTGCGGGGCATGACAAGATCTCCAAGGCGTAAGTGGCTAGCTCCGGCCATTTATCCAGATTGGAAGCCCAAAAAGAGCAAGGGTCCAGTGACACAGTTGTGGCTTCAATGTTTACTTGGAGATACTCCTGTACCATCGTCTCTAGGCGTTGACTATGTGTCAGACTTCTTGTCTCCTGTGGCCTTGCAAAGGATGGGCTAAAAAAGTGGTGAAATGATTCCGCAAAATTGATGTTACCAGCAGATACTGTGGTTCTGTTACGGTTTGAGTGCTGAACACTTGACGGTCCCACGGTTGGCAAGTTGGAACTGTGAGATTCACTACGTGCACCACTGGTATTTTGTGGAAAAGCACATGTAAGATTCTGCAACAGTCTCTGCTGATACTCCTGCATGCGTGCATCCCTTTCTATGGCAGGAATAATTTCTGCAAATTTACTTTTGTACCGGGGATCTAACAGTGTGGCAACCCAGTAGTCAGGATTATTTCTAATTCTCACAATTCGAGGGTCATGTTGCAGGTAGTGCAGCAAGAAGGCACTCATGTGTGTTGCGCATTCAGGAGCACCAAGTCCCTGTTGTGTTGGTGGCGAGGTAACAATCATGCTTCCTTCCTCTGTCCTCTCCCCCCAACCTCGCACAACAGAAATGTGATCAAGGTCTCCCTCATCTGATGAGTCTTCCATCAGTTCGTCCTCCACTTCTTCCTGGGCTCCTGCACCTTCCTCACTAGTTTGGCTGCTACCATGCGCCCTGGTAAAACCATCTCCCCCACCCTCACATGCCTGCCGCCTTGGTGCTGCCGACCGTCTGGACCTTGCAGATGTTAGCCCTTCCGCATACAACTCCTCCTCCTCTACTTCCTCCACCTCTTCTTGTGCCACCACCTGACTCCGAATTCTGTTTAACATGTGCTCCAGCATGTAAATCACCGGAATAGTCATGCTGATAATGGCATCGTCAGCACTAAACATCTTCGTCGCCATTTCAAAACTGTGCAGAAGGGTGCATAGGTCCCTGATCTGAGACCACTCCTCCAGCGTGATTTGCCCCACCTCTGAATCTCGTTGGCCCAGGCTATACGTCAGAACGTATTGCACCAGGGCTTGTCGGTGCTGCCACAGTCGCTGCAACATGTGCAGAGTTGAATTCCACCGGGTAGGCACATCGCATTTTAGCCGGTGAAGTGGCAGGCCCAACGACTTCTGTAGAGATGTAAGTCGCTGAGCTGCGGGATGCGAACGGCGGAAGTGAGCACACAGCGACCGTGCCCTCTGCAGAAGGCCATCTAGTCTGGGATAGTGGGCTAAAAATTGCTGGACAACCAGGTTCAACACGTGAGCCATACAAGGCACGTGTGTGACATTGCCCCGGCGAAGGGCCGCACCCAGGTTTGCAGCATTGTCGCACACGGCCTTCTCTGGTTTCAGGTCCAGTGGAGACAACCATTCATGAAATTGGTTCTCCAGAGCTGACCACAACTCCTCAGCTGTGTGACTCACATTTCCCAGACATTTCAAAGTAAAAACCGCCTGATGACGTTGAGCCCTACTGCCAGCATAGTAAGGAGGTGTGCAGGATCCCTTCTGCGCAGTTAGAAAGCTTGTGGCATGACCAGACAGGCTTTGGGTGCAGGTGGAAGACCGAGAGGAGGTTGAGGAGGCAGAAGCAGTGGAGGAACTTTGACATAAAGAGGATTGACGCACAACTCGTGGGGACGGCAAGACTTGGACAGCAGCCCCTTGTCCTGCTGTCACCATAGTTACCCAGTGCCCAGTCAGCGACATGTAACGCCCCTGTCCATGCCTACTCGTCCAAGTGTCTGTGGTGAAATGCACCCTGTCACACACAGAGTTTCTCAAAGAAGCGGTGATGTTGTGTGCGACATGCTGGTGGAGCGCAGGCACACCTTTCTTTGAGAAGTAGTGCCGACTGGGCATCTGGTACTGGGGCACTGCGACGGACATAAGGTCTCGAAAATCCTCTGTGTCCACCAGGCGGAAAGGCAGCATTTCTGTAGCCAAGAGCTTGCAGATGGTGAAATTCAACCTCTTAGCTTTCTCATGGCTAGGAGGAAATGGTCTTTTACTTGTCCACATCTGAGGGACCGAGGGCTGGCTATTGTGCTTAGACGGGGTTGATAAGGGTGTCCCCGGCAAACTGCCGGTCTGTGAGGAAGATGCAGGCGGACATGTTAGGTTGCCTTGATCCAAAGGTGGTGCTATCGATGTCGGACAGCGCTCAACACCAGCTGGTGTTACCACCTCCAAAGAAAATGATGACCTGCCAATCACGCTGGCTGTTGCGGGTAAAGAGGTGGCAGGTCTGTGCCCCAAAACAGGTGTGACTGCTGTCCCCCCAGTCACAGAGGATGAAGAGGCCGCGAATGCACAAGATATGGCAGACGGTGGATGGCCCGGCCGGCTAGGCCGCATTGTAGCACACTGAGCTTCCCACTGCAACTTATGCTTCATGTCCATGTGCCGGTTCATGCATGAAGTACTCAAACTATGTATTTTTTGGCCTCTACTTAGCTTTTGCTGACAAATGTTACAGATAACACGAGTTGGGTCATCTTTATCGATCTGAAAAAATGCCCAGGCTATGCAAGGCTTAGCACCCATGCGACCTGAAGAGCCACCACGACTTGTGGTGAGAGGCAGAGTTGTGTTTGAGGATGCAGTTGTTGACGTGCTTCCAGTACTACGTCTCTGTCCAGGAAGGCGCAACCTGACCTCGTCGTCACTAGCATCTTCCTCCACCTCCTCTGCTGACCTCATCTCTTGGCTGACTGTGGGTTGACAGTAAGTGGGATCTCCAACCTCATCATCATCACCCTGTGTGTTATCACACCCGTTGTCCTCAGAGCCAACCTGTTCCTGCCCTGACAAAAAACTAAAGTTGTCGCTCCAATCAGGTATTTGAGTCTTATCATCGTCTTCCTCATTGTCTCCACCAACAGGAGTTACAGTTTGGGAATGAGGGTCTACATTATGGTCAGAACCTTCTGCGTCTGGTCCTGGATCCGACTCATAAAGATTCTGGGCATCAGTGCAGATCATTTCCTCGTCTGGATTCACAGAAGCGCTGGAGTCGACCTCTGATTCCCAGGCTATAGTATGAGTAAACAGCTCTGCAGACTCAACCATCTGTTCTACCTCATACTCAGACGGGCAGCTGGAGATTTGGGAGCTGTGAGGAAGCAAGTGCGATTTGGGTGACACCTTTGAGGACTGGAGTATTTGTGATGTTGAAGTTGATGTGGAGGAGAGCCCACTTAAAGGAGCACTTGATATCCGTTGAAGCACCTGCTGTTTTTGTGCCTCATCTGGAATTTGTAGCGATTGGCGTGGCCGTAAGAAAGGGATCTTATCACATTGTCCGCTAAAAGAAGTAGACATTTTAGTTTGGCTGGAAGATGGTCTTTCTTCTGCAGATGTTACTGTTGCTTTAACACCTACCCCACGGACACAACCTTTTTTCCCCTTCCCAACACGCCTATTCCCCTTTCCACCAGCAGCAGGCCTTTTTCCACTCATTTTGGTGGTTAACTAATTCACAACTCTGGAGTTGTTTGCACAAAAAAACAATGGATGGTAACCGAGCAGAGCTGAGTGGCCAAATTGTGGTATTAGGCCAAAACTATTGGCTGGGTTAGATGCAGAAAAAAATTATATTCAATTTGCAACCTGATGGAGGTCAGTATAGATGGACTAATACAACAAGTCCCACACACAGCTAGAAGCCCAATATTTTTTCAGAGGTAGATGCAGAAAAAAATATATTCAGTTTGCAACCTGATGGAGGTCAGTATAGATGGACTAATACAACAAGTCCCACACACAGCTAGAAGCCCAATATTTTTTCAGAGGTAGATGCAGAAAAAAATATATTCAGTTTGCAACCTGATGGAGGTCAGTATAGATGGACTAATACAACAAGTCCCACACACAGCTAGAAGCCCAATATTTTTTCAGAGGTAGATGCAGAAAAAAATATATTCAGTTTGCAACCTGATGGAGGTCAGTATAGATGGACTAATACAACAAGTCCCACACACTGCTAGAAGGCCAAATATTTTTTCAGAGGTACTGTAGATGCAGATAAAAATTATTTTGAATTTGCAACCTGATGGAGGTCAGTATAGATGGACTAATAGAGAAAGTCCGACACACTACTAGAAGGCCAAATATTTTTTCAGAGCTAGATGCAGAAAAAAATTATATTCAGTTTGCAACCTGATGGAGGTCAGTATAGATGGACTAATAGAATGATGCTATGCCCAAAAGATTTTACTTCACTAGGTGCAGTAAAAAAATTGGTATTCTATACACAGGTGGTATATCTTGCAACACAGATAGGCTACTCCACTGACTAACACACTCTGCAATAGGCCAAAAAGGATTAGCTTTGCTAGATTCAGCCAAATGCTGTGAAAAAAACTTGCACAGCACTGGCACAGACCTGCCTGGCAAAAACTGATAGGAACTGATGTAACCTAGTCCTGAAAAGGACTCCAATTACAATTAGTCTTTACTCCCACAACCTATCTATTTAAGAGCACAGACCTGCCTGATAAAAGTCGTAGGAAATGCTGTAACCTAGTCCTTAAAAGGACTGCAATCACAACTATTCCCTACTCCCAAGCTATCTGTATATTTGTGCGAAAATTGGCTTGAAATTAACAAGGTATAGCGCACACAGCAACAACGGTGCCGTCTAACACGCAGCTGCAGCAGTGAGAAAATGGTGGCGACGGGGAAAATGGCTTGGTCTTATAGGGCAAGGACATGTGACATACACTGCCAATGACACATGCCCTTGCTTGTGTGAAAAAAAGCACTTCGCTCCGTGTGTGCGCTGCTGATAGGCTGACAGATTGCACCTCCCCACTGCAAATGCGGGAAAGAGAAAAAAAAATGGAGATCTTCATTGTTCCTGCAGAGATCCATCCCCTGCCCCTCCCCCCACCCCGCTGTACACTCAAACTGCGTATTAACATAAATTTTCATCATTACTGAGAAAAAATCCAGTTATGATTTTGGTGCACGAACAGTTATCGAACATAACCTCGAACAGCCGAATTTTTCTCAAATTGTTCGTGTTCGCCGAACGGCTCGAACACCGCCCAAAACAGCTCGAATTTGAGATTGGCGAACAGTTCGAGTAGAACAACGCTCATCTCTACTAGAGAGTACAGCTGTCTTTAGTATTTCTAAGTACAAAGTAAAAAAAAATAAACTGAACAATCCCTTGAAGTCTGATAATGTCTAAATAATACTCCCATATTCATAAATTATAAGGCCCACATAATATAGTGCTCAAATAATGTAATGGATCCAGATAATACTCCCACAAAAGTACTGCCATATAGTTTGTTACCTCTTTGTAACTGGACCAACACACAACAAACCCCTCCATCAGCTCTTTCCTACATCAGTCAGAAATCTGAGTGACACAGACATAGAGATTTTGTGCCAAACAACTGTCCCGGTTGGTGCCACACTGAATATGGATGACGCATCTGACTTTGGAGAAGGGAGGCTGTGAGCAGGGGTTAATCAAGGAGGTAGAGGAGCCCACTGCTTTTCACTGGGGGTTATTTGGGATTACTGTAGTTGGGATAGGCTCATCTTGAAGGTTGTCCTCTTTGGATTTCTGTACCCTCCACCCTTTTTGATGCTAGGTCTTTGTTGCAGTTTTATGTATTTTATTAGAAAGTGTAGCCCGAGCCTAAGACTCAGATGTCATACCTGTCATATCTGCCATTCTTCAGCCTCTTTAGCATAGTATATATGAACCAAGTCTGGTATTTTTCTGATGGCCACAATGAGGTATTCGAGGTTTGCCCTTGGCTAACATACTGTGTTAATACAGAACTCTCATAATCCTTCAGTCTCCTTATGGCCAGAGGCCACATCTGCTTCATGCTCGTATTACTGACAATAGTCCTAATTAACGCAATAGTTGGTCCCCCCCAGAATGAGGAATCCACAGTGCAGTTAGGCTAACATTTTCATTTTCACTTTGGAAGCTAAAACAAATGCGGAGTGATGTGCCCTGCCCGCTAGGGTTGATGTTTAGTCCTATTTTGCCTTGTATGTCAGGTCCTACCAGACAGAGAAGACATGTTATGACTTAACTCAACAGCAGTACTGCCATGCTCAAGAATATTGCTGCTTCCTGCAAAAGACATTCACAGATCCAAATAACTGTCATTAGCTGCTCATTTGGAGAATTAGGAGAAGATGGATGGATGGATGGATAGATAGATAAGCAGACAGGGTAGCTAAATAGATGCGACTCGCCCAGGGTGATAGGGACGACTCGGTACCCGGGCCTTTTGCCTGACTTTGGGGATGTCGCGGTGGTCGGCTCCCGGGCCCGTACTCTGGGGTCAGCTTTTAAAAAGGGATTGTTTGTTAATTTTATGAAAGTTCGTGACGCCACCTGTGGTTTCTGGTGAGAATCACCAGCGCTGCGGAAGTCCACTGAGGCCGGTGATAAGGCAGCTCGATGGTATAGCTCCCCACAGGTGGAGCTAGGCCTCAGGGCAGTGTATGAAGAGGGGGATGCAGGACAGGCGAGACCCAGCCGGGTCAGAGCAAGAACGGGGACAGACACGATAGTCACTTCAGTACCTTTTACCGGTGGTAATTCAGGCACATCCCAGAGCACTGTAGGGTGAAGGGTGCATATCAGGATCCTCCCCAATGAGCGGGTGTAGGGCCTCCTGTTTCTTGCCTTTGCGTAGTAAGTTTCTGACCTGCCTGGAGCTAGGCCTAACTTGGTTTCTGTTCAGCACCTGCTGACGTTGTGGTAGGGCCTTCTCTTGGAGTGCACGCTCCAAGCTTACGGGGCCTATGTCTCTCCAGGCTCTGTTACGTATCGGCTCTCTGGTGATCCTGGGACCAGTAGTTCTCCAGGGATTCCGGTTATGCCTTACTTGGTCGTAGAGATCCCGGTAAGCTCGGACCCGGTGTCCGGTATATGTTTCGGGGTGAGCTGGGTAAGCTCCTCTGCCCCCACTGCTACTCACTTTCCACTACTTGCCTTCGGCCTACTCGGGCCTCACTAGGCTACTCACACTAACGGCAGCTTGCCGCTCTTCACCGATCTTATGGCGCCGGCACACCTTAAGCTCTAACTGAGCTCCCTGAATCTAGCTAGCAGGAGCCTCGTGCTCCTCTGCTGAACTACTAACTGAGTTCCCTAGACTAGACTGAGCTCCACTGCAGACTGACCTCTCATAGGCTTCTTTACTGCAGGAACTCTTCAGAGGAACTGCTGAATCACTCTAGCAGGCTAGGAACTGAACTGCCTAGCTCCACCTTCCCTATTTATATCCCTAACGGGCTGGTGGAGATGTGTGAATGTTTATGGGGGCCTCTTGTGGAGGATTCCATCAATGCAGTCTTTTAGGATCTGTGGTACCAAGCGCAGCTGGGCGCCATAGATGTAATATAGATAACAGATAGATTAAAATACTGTAGATACAGTAAATCGATGTAAGATAGATAGATAAACTGCACTAAAGGAAGGACATGTCAATTGCCCCATCTAAACAAAGGCAAGGCTTACCCAAGTTAATGAAAAAAAGGTGGTAAATCTGCGAATTTAGCTACATAGGTTGTAAAAAAAGACACGGGTACATCAAGTTCAACTTTTCTCTGACAGTTATTTATAACCCACAATATCATTTGTTGTGCAAAAATCATCCAGTCCCTTTTTAAAAGCTGTTATAGTGTCTTCCATCACTATCTCTTGTGGTCTTGCATTCCACAGTCTGAGTGCTCTGACTGTAAAGAACCCTTTCCTATATAGGTGCCGGAATCGCCTTTCTTCCACCCGTAATGAGTGCCCCCTGGTCCTTAATATGGTCTTTGGAAGGAATAAGTCATGTGCTAGTCCTTTGTACTGACCACACATATATTTATACATACAGTATAAATGAGATCTCCTCTGAGGCGTCTTTTTTCTAAGATAAACAAGCCCAACTTTTCCAACCTCTCATCATAAGAGAGTCCTTCCATCCCTTGTAATAATCTAGTATTTCACCTTTGAACTGACTCTTAACTTTCCAATATTGGAATGGAGGAAAACAAATTCCATGTCCTTTTTAATTTAATATTGGAACTGCCAGAATCCTGGGGGGCAAAGACTAAAAATATATTTAAAGTGTACCTGTCATTTCCGGTGACTTTTCAAAATCATGTCATGTGCGTACATTAGTAATCACACAATTTCTGGTCAATAAATGACTTGTATTCTACAGTTTTCCCCCCTGCAGCATAGCCCCCTCTGACCTAGTGTACATAGATCTCATACCCTACCATAATTATATATAAATGTAAAGCAAAGTTGCATAATAAATATAGGGTACTTAGTGAACTATTTTTGATCAAAAAAAGTATACAAGCCGTCCCACCAGCGGCAAGGTGACCCTAAATTGGGACGGTACCTATACTGCCTATATTAAAAACCTTACTGTATATCAAAGTTGAAATAATGCATATAAAAGGGTAGACAAATAGGACCGGTCCTATTTGTCTACCCTTTTATATGCATTATTTCAACTTTGATATACAGTAAGGTTTTTAATATAGTCAAGCAGTCACAAATCATGCACACGGCGCGACTCAAACATAACACCTGAGCACGCTGAAGATACTTGGGAAACACCCGAGCATGCTCATAAATCTCGAGTAACGAGCATGCTCGCTCATCACTAGTCATGACCCCTCACTATTCTTGCAGTCAATCTTATTTTAAGCAAGATGCATTTGAGCAGGATTTTAGAGTTAAAAGATCAGTTTGGGAAGGGAAGAAGTGGCTCATAAGTGGAGAAAGGAGCATATTTCTCTGATAAAATATATTACAAAGTTTCTCATATTTGCACGTACTAGTGATCTATGTTCCTAGGGACAAAAAAAAGTATTTAATTAAAGCATAGGTTGGTTTTTTTACTAAATATTCCTCGTGACTTAACATTTAGTTGGGTGTTGCTTCTTTGTCTACACTTACAACTAATAACTAAGATGCTATGAAATTCCTAGATATGTCATGTGGAAAATATGAAGCTGACGTTGTAAGCTGTACAGCAGCAATCCGCAGGTGATGGCAACAGATTCTCTGTCTGTTCTGTCCAGTGAGATACTCATCCGAATGTTGGAATATTCATAGAACTTTGATGACATATGCTCTCCTACAGACATACTGTATATAATACTTTCTACAAGGATGGGGCCAGGGAAGCATGTTTTCATAATCCAGGCAATGAGTTCTGGATACCCTGTGGTCAGACCATCAGAAGAAAGGTATGGTCAGCATCCTCTTGTAGAAGCGGCTGCTTTTCTTGGTGCTGACTGCACTATTTTCCTGTTATGCCAGATCTGCATCTTTGTATTATATGGAGGAAGTTGTGGTGAGGGTTACATTCCTACAGTGAGTATGTGGTGTTAGTAAATAGCAGGTCCATCATCCGCTGCTGCTCCCAGTACAGACAAAGAAAGTTTCAATCCTGCAACTTACAGTACAGACCAAAAGTTTGGACACACCTTCTCATTTAAAGATTTTTCTGTATTTTCATGACTATGAAAATTGTACATTCACACTGAAGGCATCAAAACTATGAATTACCACATGTGGAATTATATACTTAACAAAAAAGTGTGAAACAACTGAAAATATGTCTAATATTCTAGGTTCTTCAAAGTAGCCACCTTTTGCTTTGATGACTGCTTTGCACACTCTTGGCATTCTCTTGATGAGCTTCAAGAGGTAGTCACCGGAAATGGTTTTCACTTCACAGGTGTGCCCTGTCAGGTTTAATAAGTGGGATTTCTTGCCTTATAAATGGGGTTGGGACCATCAGTTGTGTTGTGCAGAAGTTTGGTGGATACACAGCTGATAGTCCTACTGAATAGACTGTTAGAATTTGTATTATGGCAAGAAAAAAGCAGCTAAGTAAAGAAAAACGAGTGGCCATCATTACTTTAAGAAATGAAGGTCAGTCAGTGCGAAAAATTGGGCAAACTTTGAAAGTGTCCCCAAGTGCAGTTGCAAAAACCATCAAGCACTACAAAGAAACTGTCTCACATGAGGACCGCCCCAGGAAAGGAAGACCAAGAGTCACCTCTGCTTCTGAGAATAAGTGTATCCGAGTCACCAGCCTCAGAAATCGCAGGTTAACAGCAGCTCAGATTAGAGACCAGGTCAATGCCACACAGAGTTCTAGCAGCAGACACATCTCTTCAACAACTGTTAAGAGGAGACTTTGTGCAGCAGGCCTTCATGGTAAAATAGCTGCTAGGAAACCACTGCTAAGGACAGGCAACAAGCAGAAGAGACTTGTTTGGGCTAAAGAACACAAGGAATGGACATTAGACCAGTGGAAATCTGTGCTTTGGTCTGATGAGTCCAAATTTGAGATCTTTGGTTCCAACCACCGTGTCTTTGTGCGATGCAGAAAAGGTGAACGGATGGACTCTACATGCCTGGTTCCCACCGTGAAGCATGGAGGAGGAGGTGTGATGGTGCTTTGCTGGGGATTTATTCAAAATTGAAGGCATACTAAACCAGCATGGCTACCACAGCATCTTGCAGCGGCATGCTATTCCATCCGGTTTGCGTTTAGTTGGACCATCATTTATTTTTCAACAGGACAATGACCCCAAACACACCTCCAGGCTGTGTAAGGGCTATTTGACCAAGAGGGAGAGTGATGGGGTGCTACGCCAGATGACCTGGCCTCCACAGTCACCAGACCTGAACCCAATTGAGATGGTTTGGGGTGAACTGGACGGCAGAGTGAAGGCAAAAGGGCCACAAGTGCTAAGCATCTCTGGGAACTCCTTCAAGATTGTTGGAAGACCATTTCCGGTGACTACCTCTTGAAGCTCATCAAGAGAATGCCAAGAGTGTGCAAAGCAGTCATCAAAGCAAAAGGTGGCTACTTTGAAGAACCTAGAATACAAGACATTTTCAGTTGTTTCACACTTTTTTGTTAAGTATATAATTCCACATGTGTTAATTCATAGTTTTGATGCCTTCAGTGTGAATGTACAATTTTCATAGTCATGAAAATACAGAAAAATCTTTAAATGAGAAGGTGTGTCCAAACTTTTGGTCTGTGCTGTATATTTGTTGTCCAAGAGAAGAAAAGCATGGCTGCTTACTTGGAAAAACAGCGCCACACCTGTCTTTAGGTTATGCTTAGTATTGCAGCCCAGGTCTATTCACTTTTAACAGATCTGAGCTGCAATATCATACACAACCCATTGACACATATGGCACTATTTTTGAAGAAAGCAGCCATGTCTTTTGAATCCTTTACCGAACTTTAGATTAGGACTGGTTCATGGACGGCTCCTCGGGGACTGGGGAGCCGTCAATCAGGCTACGTGGGCAGAGATTGAGGTAACCTTCCATAAAGGATTACACAACAGCTAAACTCAGAAAGGGCCCTAACCCCTTTCTCCTGGATTTTGACCCTTAACCTTTTAAACAGGACCAGTTCAATGTTGGTGGAGGCCCATTGACAAATAAATGTGTGGATCCCCTCTTGGTGCACGCATAACCATTTGTTTTACACAGGAGATTCTGACTTCTTAGGTTTCTATAATATATATGCAAATTGACTCTTCAGAGAAGAAGGGGGCTAGAACTCTAGGGCCACCTATAGGAAGTAGCAATCCTAATAGTCAATATCGACTCTCCAACGAGCCTTATCACATAACTTAGGATAAAAGCCAGAACCTGAATCTCAATATGCAGGCCCTGTGTTTCAGTGTACTGCCCCTCGTCAGTGCAAAGTTTGAGATCCGGTTTGGCTGGGTGAGAGGCGTCTGACCGGTATCCAAGGGGTAATATTTCTCCTTGCAAAGAGTGACATGTTAAGCATGTCACGGTGAGGAGACTTTTAAGCCGTAATGCTCCTCTGGGAAATATGCAAATTGTCTCTTCAAAGAGGAAGAGGACCTTAACTCTAGTACCACCATTTACTATATATGCAAAGAGATACCAGCGTAGAGTGAATTTTTTGATGTGTGCTGCTGATTTAGACACAATCCAAAAGATCTCAGGAAAAAGTGGTTTAATGTCAACGTGTTTCAGAGTCCATCTGACTCCTTCCTCAGTACAACCACATATGTCCTCAGGACAACCACCAGCCTCATCAGGTCTAAGAGACCTATGTGATATATGCAGTTTATATTGTGAAATTTGGTGACAGCTCTGCATTAAATCCCCTCTTTACAACTCAGACTGCTGGCATTTCCTTCAGTTTGATTTCAGCTGATGAGATACTAAGTATACTATGATTCAGCACTAGGTCATAGGATGTTGGCATTTCTACTATCATTGCGGGCCGCTTGCTGCCCCATGAAAGGCCCTCTTTTCTATAACCAGCTAATGAATGTTTGCTTTGTGTGTTCTCATTTCAGAGTCCTTCCAGGTGGTGGTCCGAGGGAACGGCTTCCAGAGTGCCCGTGATATCAGTCAAGTCCTGTGCAGCTTTCGGCTCAATGACAGCTTAACTATAAGTGAGAACACGGTGACAAAATCTAAAAATTACGGGGTAAAAGTGGAGCTGTTACCATAACAACCAATTGGCTGGTTACTATGGGAACAGTCAGACTGTATTACTGCATTGATTTTGATAAATCATCCACAACGTGTCAGAAGATTGGCCTAACTTTGTTGTGTATCATGTACCTTTCCTCCTGTGTACTTGCCTTGTCCTTCTGCTGTCGCCCGGGTACCATGCCACTCTTCTGGTTTCCCACCGGTATATGATGTGTTAGTCTTAGTGACATCATGTAGCACATCAGGCGAATCACAGCACTCCTCATTGGTGCGTTGGTATATATAGCTATTACGCTCACCCTAACATATGATATTTTGATAGTGAAGGCCAGGACCACTGTCACAAGCTTCAAACTTCACCATCCTAGCCCACCAGGAATTTTACCTTTTGCCCCATAAAGCACCAGTTTTATCTGGTTTTTGGATGCAATACTTATCTGGAGACTGGATGAAACCGTTTATAACAGTGTATATACACTGGGTATCTGGATGGCAATATCTATCATGCTGCTGTATGGAAGCATTTCACTGATGAGATAGGCCTGCTCACTAGCTTCCATGCAAGTGACAGCACCAGATAGGAGAGAAGGTTGGGCCTTTTGTTACAGAACTAACAAATTATTTCATATGAATATTGTAATAAATGCATTCATTGTAAAATTCAATTTCTATGGAAATGTACAGATCTGTACAAATGTTTTAGGCAGGTGTGGAAAAATTGTTGCATAGTAGGAATGCTTTCATATATAGAAGTGTTAACAGTTTATTTTTTATCAATTAACAAAATACAAAGTGAGTGGACAAAAGAGAAATCTAAATCAACGTTTGGTGTGACTGCCCTTCAGAATAGCATCAAAGCATCAATTCCTCTAGGTACACTTGCCCACAGTTTCTGAAGGAACTCGGCAGGGAAGTTGTTCCAAAGATCTTGGAGAACCAACCACAGATCTTCTGCAGATGTAGGTTTGTGCAAATCCTTCTTTACGCTAAAGATAGTTCTTAATAACATTAGCTGTATGTTTGGGGTCATTGTCCTGCTACTGAATAAATTTGGAAAAAATCGGACACCTCTCTGATGGTATTCCATAGTGGATAAGTATCTGCTTGTATTTTTCTGCATTGAGGACACCATTAACCCTGAGCAAATTCTCAAGTCCATTTGCAAGTCCAAGATGTTTGAAGCAACTTCTTTGCCGAGTTCCTTGAAAAACTGTGTGTTTGAGTTTGACATCCCTGCTCTAGGTTCTCTTGTACACAGAGGGCCAAAATAAAAAACTTGGACAAAGTCGCGGGCCAACCAGTATACAGTATAATGGGCCCCTCATAGTACTACATACAGAATAATGGGCCCCACATAGCCCTCCATACAGTATAATGGGCCCCACATAGTCCTCCATACAGAATAATGGGCCCCACATAGTCCTCCATACAGAATAATAGGCCCCACATAGTCCTCCTTACAGTATAATGGGTCCCACATAGTCCTCCATACAGCATAATGGGACCCACATAGTCCTCCATACAGTATAATGGGCCCCACATAGTCCTCCATACATCATAATAGGCCCCACAAAGTCCTCCATACAGCATAATGGGTGCCACATAGTCCTCCATACAGTATAATGGACCCCACATAGTCCTCCATACAGCATAATGGGTCCCACATAGTCCTCCGTACAGTATAATGGGCCCCACATAGTTCTCCATACAGTATAATGGGCCCCACATAGTCCTGCATACAGTATAATGGGCCCCACATAATCCTCCATACAGCATAATGGGCCCCACATAGTCCTCCATACAGTATAATGGGCCCCACATAGTCCTCCATACAACATAATGGGCCCCACATAGTCCTCCATACAAGTATAATGGGCCCCACATAGTCCTCCATACAGCATAATGGGCCCCACATAGTCCTCCATACAGTATAATGGGCCCCACATAATCCTCCATACAGCATAATGGGCCCCACATAGTCCTCCATACAGTATAATGGGCCCCACATAGTCCTCCATACAACATAATGGGCCCCACATAGTCCTCCATACAGTATAATGGGCCCCACATAGTCCTCCATACAGCATAATGGGCCCCACATAGTCCTCCATACAGTATAATGGGCCCCACATAATCCTCCATACAGCATAATGGGCCCCACATAGTCCTCCATACAGTATAATGGGCCCCACATAGTCCTCCATACAACATAATGGGCCCCACATAGTCCTCCATACAGTATAATGGGCCCCACATAGTCCTCCATACAGCATAATGGGCCCCACATAGTCCTCCATACAGTATAATGGGCCCCACATAGTCCACCATACAGCATAATAGGCCCCACATAGTCCTCCATACAGAATAATGGGCCTCACATAGTCCTCCATACAGAATAATGGGCCCCACATAGTCCTCCTTACAGTATAATGGGTCCCACATAGTCCTCCATACAGCATAATGGGTCCCACATAGTCCTCCATACAGTATAATGGGCCCCACATAGTCCTCCATACACTATAATGGGCCCCACATAGTCCTCCATACAGTATAATGGGCCCCACATAGTCCTCCATACACTATAATGGGCCCCACATAGTCCTCCATACAGTATAATGGGTCCCACATAGTCCTCCATACAGCATAATGGGTCCCACATAGTCCTCCATACAGCATAATGGGTCCCACATAGTCCTCCATACAGTATAATGGGTCCCACATAGTCCTCCATACAGCATAATGGGTCCCACATAGTCCTCCATACAGTATAATGGGTCCCACATAGTCCTCCATACAGCATAATGGGTCCCACATAGTCCTCCATACAATATAATGGGCCCCACATAGTCCTCCATACAGTATAATGGACCCCACATAGTCCTCCATACAGTATAATGCACTCCCCATAGTCCTCCATACATTATAATGCACTCCCCATAGTCCTCCATACAGAATAATGGGCCCCACATAGTCCTCCATACAGTATAATGGGCCCCACATAGTCCTCCATACAGCATAATGGGCCCCACATAGTCCTCCATACAGTATAATGGGCCCCACATAATCCTCCATACAGCATAATGGGCCCCACATAGTCCTCCATACAGTATAATGGGCCCCACATAGTCCTCCATACAACATAATGGGCCCCACATAGTCCTCCATACAGTATAATGGGCCCCACATAGTCCTCCATACAGCATAATGGGCCCCACATAGTCCTCCATACAGTATAATGGGCCCCACATAGTCCACCATACAGCATAATAGGCCCCACATAGTCCTCCATACAGAATAATGGGCCTCACATAGTCCTCCATACAGAATAATGGGCCCCACATAGTCCTCCTTACAGTATAATGGGTCCCACATAGTCCTCCATACAGCATAATGGGTCCCACATAGTCCTCCATACAGTATAATGGGCCCCACATAGTCCTCCATACACTATAATGGGCCCCACATAGTCCTCCATACAGTATAATGGGCCCCACATAGTCCTCCATACACTATAATGGGCCCCACATAGTCCTCCATACAGTATAATGGGTCCCACATAGTCCTCCATACAGCATAATGGGTCCCACATAGTCCTCCATACAGCATAATGGGTCCCACATAGTCCTCCATACAGTATAATGGGTCCCACATAGTCCTCCATACAGCATAATGGGTCCCACATAGTCCTCCATACAGTATAATGGGTCCCACATAGTCCTCCATACAGCATAATGGGTCCCACATAGTCCTCCATACAATATAATGGGCCCCACATAGTCCTCCATACAGTATAATGGACCCCACATAGTCCTCCATACAGTATAATGCACTCCCCATAGTCCTCCATACATTATAATGCACTCCCCATAGTCCTCCATACAGAATAATGGGCCCCACATACTCCTCCATACAGCATAATGGACCCCACATAGGGGTGGCTGTTCTGGTGTTGCGGGCCAAATATAACCAGTTTGACACGTATGACCTAGATGAATTGATGCTGTTTTGAAAGCAATGGGCAGTCACACCAAATTTTGATGTGATTTAGATTTCACTTTTGTTCATTAACTTTTCATTTTATTAATTGGTAAAACTACTAACACTTCTATTTTGGAAAGCATTCTTACTTTGCAGCCTTTTTCCATACCTGACGATGACTTTACTGTATATTACCTTGGAAAAGTCAATCTTTTATGTGTCTTTCAGATGAGAAGCCGTCCGTTATACAAGATACCTACCTGCTATGTCCTGCTCCGGTTATTCATGAAGTTGGACAGTACGTATGATAAAACTATGATCCTGTTGACACATCCAGATATGTAGACATTTTTAGACTACTGAAATGCCCACTTCTCCGTCATGGTCTCAGCCAATACATTGTCTAATATTTAACAGTCATATATTGGAAGATCCAACATTGAAATGTGGGTGACTGATATCTAATCCAAAATTACAATGGACCGTAGGCAAATGTGAATGGCAAAAACAAAATGGTGGAGCACAAGAAGAGCAAAAATATGCCCGTGATCCCTTCTATGAATGGTCCCTATTTCAGGGCTAGATAACCATGTAACCGCTGGGGGATATAGATTAGGGTTCTATATGTTACCAGAGACTGAGTACAAAGGGTGGGCAAGGACGATGACTAATTTAGTCACAACGGCACTGAATACTCTATATACATGAAAATGTCTTCATCTTCTTTTTAAGGGTGATGTATCTGCAGGTCAGTATGAACATGGGCCTCAACTTTATCTCCAGTTCTGTGAGCATCACTAGTACACATTGTGTAAGTATCACAGGCGCACCTTTATCACATACACTAACAATGTTGCACATTAATCACAAACTTAATTTTGTCCCTCTCTTCCAACATATTTGGTTGTGGGGGGTGGTAAATTAGAACCCCCATTTTCTAGGCCGATCTTGACCACCTGGAAAATTATAATTAAACCCTCTATGGAGGATAACATTAAATCCTACACTACTCTGGACCATCAGTGTACCCCTTTATTTCCTGAACCGACAACGATGTCTCCATTTAAAGGGGTTATTCAGGACTATTTTTTTTTACTATGGGCCAAAAAACGAACAGGCAGGTAGTTGCCTACTACCTGCCTGTTCTACCTGGCGCCGACACAGAGCATTCATTGACCTCTCTTGCCAGTGATTCAGCTGCTCCACATCAACAGAGTAGATCTTCCTCTTTCAGGCAGCTGTGTCGACAGGGCGTGAGTGCCGATGATATGCTGATTGACAGCCAGCTCCCTGCTGTAAGGCAGCAGGGAGTCGGTTGTCAGTCAGCATGACATCGACTATTATGCCCCGTTGACAGAGCAGAGTGGAAGAGAAGCTGCTGCTCTGTTGACGTGACACCAGCAGAAGCAGCTGAGTTGTCAGCAGGAACAGTCTGTGACTAGTCTGTGCCAGCAGAGATCGACGCCAGGCACACCAGGCAAGTAGGTAGCAACTACCTACCTGTTAGTTTTTATTCCCATAGTAAAAATAAATAGTCCTAGAAAACCCCTTTAAATACTTCCCTATGTTAGGCAGCCAAAGTTGTGACCATTTAAAACCTCACCATTCTGGACCACCAGGCACTAGCACTCCTAAGCCTTTTACCACCCCTGCTACAGATTAACCCACAGATCTCTTATTATGGTATATGTGGGAGCTATGTATTATTGTGTTGTGGGTGCTCTATGCTGGTAATATATGGGCACTGTGAGTTATATATTGTGGATCCTACATATTATTTGACCAGTATATGGAGGTATTATGTGGATTCTGTATACTGTATATGTGGACATTGTATAACAGCATTTCTCTTGTGTGTCTGCATTGCTTCTCTAGTCTTTTAGAAATGTGCCCTATTACATTTACCGTAATTAATGAATTGACCAGAATCCTCCAGTCATCCCGTTACCTCTGTGATAACACCCTGCACCCTCTTCCACAGCGCACTGGAATCATTCTGTTCATCGCCCTCCTGATTCTCTTCCTTCTCCTTTTCCTGGCTCTGCTTTGGTGGTTCTGGCCACTTTGCTGCACTGTGGTAAGTATTGATAATGAAGTCATTAGTTGTGTACACGGAAGCAACTTTTTTATTTTAAGTATTCTGTTTTCAGCAAATAAAGCTCATTGAATGTATGATGAAATGCTCTGCAAGTTAACAATATTCTTCTTGGTATTCAAGATCATTCAAGGTCATTGAATTGGAACATTTAAAAGGATTGTCAGGTGAAAACAAGTTATCCCGGATCCATAGAATAGATGATAAGTTATTGATTGGTGGGGATCCAATTGGTGGGACCTGCACTGACTGAAAGAACGAAACACCTTTAATCATGTTAGATTGGATCAGGAGTGCCCATACTCGACCGCTGCTTCAATCATTGCTTATGGGGCTGCTCAACCCTGCGCGTCACTTCTTCCAGCTGCCGCATAGGGAATGAATGGAGCAGCGGTTGAGCATGCGCACTTCCACTCCAATCCAACAGGAAAAAGTGTCCTGTCTGGGATGAAAATCCCCTCTTCTGCTGATCAGATTAGACCACCACCAATCAATAAGTGATTACCTATCAAATAGATAGGTGCTACCATTTTCCCACCGAAGAACCACTTTAAGGCAATTTATAGTCTTTTAGGAGAACATTTTCCATCATGGATAAGCATTACTACATGATTTTTTTTCTCACAGCTTTGTTGTTATAGATAATATCAAATGCTGTTATTTCACAAGTGAACTAAATATCTGTAATATGGGGTTGATTTGATAATCTATAATCTACATAAATCAATACTGGCATTTTACTGACATATGTGTCTGGTTTATTTGACAGGTAATTAAAGAGCCACCACCACCTCCTCCTCCTGCACCAGTGAGTACTGAGCTTTATATTCTTGCATTTTGTACTATTTACCTTAAAAGAACCGTCATTCTTAAGCATGGCTGTTTGTCTATTATATTAGCGTGATGTAGCCGTTTATTAAAGAACATTTCCCACATATTCCAAAACTAAACAATGAATTGTCATGATTTATAATTTCACCAGCAATAGCTCCCCTGTACATTAATACATCAATACATGAAGAAAATATCATCCGTGAATATTCTAACAAATTCTGCAGAAACCCTTGAAACACTAAAATGCCTCTGCTGGAATGTAAGAGGTTAATCATTATTTAACCTGCATGTAACCCATGTACCATCCAACAAAATGCGCCATACATTATCTGGACCTTCCCCCTTCCCTTCTGTCAGGATACAGCTGGATTCTGCAGCTATATATACACTGGCTTCCTTTCATTCATTCCTATATATGTCTTTAATGTCACAGCCTCTGGACAATGTCCCCTTTGTTTTAATGCATGAGCATAGATTTAGTAATGTTTAACAACTGTGGAAAAAAATCAGAACTTCAAAAACCCTTCATGAATAGTTTTGGGTGTATTTTGATTTATATTATAGCAATTTCTGCATCATCTTTGTGCACACACCTCACAGTTCACTACGTAAGTATGTACACATTACTAAGTACTCCAGGTACAAGAATGCCGCTATTTTGCATTATGATATAGTAAGTCCACTGATTTTAAGAAAGTCCCAAAGAATCACCGATCATCCTTAGTAACTGTCAACTGTTGCTGCACTGCCCCTGCAGGGAAAACTAAGTATGACACTTACTGAACTCAATAGTCACTGATGGGATAATTCATGGATGTCTGGTTCTTAGGAGTCCAACTGCTGTGACCCCAATAAAGAATACTAATTTCTCTCTTGAGAAGCCCCTTTAATTCCAGTTGCCATCTAAGGGGCTTCCGAGCAGAAGGATGCACAATCAGCAGATCCACAAGTTTTATGATTATCCTGTAGTTTGATTCTCTGTTATCATTATGTGGCATTTCATTTTTTTTTCTTTAAATCCCACATTCATTCTGCATTTTAGTCTGCATAAAAGATCTGTGGAACGTTTCTGTATTCATATGAATCAATGTCACTAGAGACCTCACTCCTCACTGTTCTGTAATGAACACAAGAGGGTATTTATCAGAGGCTCCCAGCTGCCGGCAGAATGAAAGAACAGGGATGGGCACTGGAGCTGTGTATCATGTGCTAATGTTCTGAAGAACTGTTGTATCATGATGGCAAAGAATGGACCTTAGAGGCTTATATGTAAAAAGTGGCCTTGTCCTCATAGAAATAAGTCAGGACAAAGTAGTAAGAAACTGTCTTGGTCTTGTTTGTGGTTTACACTTCTCTGACTGTTTATTTTATTTTTTGAATGTAAGAAAACACCACTGATTGGCAGCACAACTGTGCATAGGCAGAAATCTGCCAATCATTGATGTGGGCTGGGTTACTCAGAGCTCAGCATTCAGAGAACTGGTAGACCTGCAGCAGATGAAACTGTGATTTTATCAAAACTTCAGCAAGCAGCCATGAACTGACACATACAGTTATATGAAAAAGTTTGGGCACCCCTATTAATCTTAAGCTTAATGTTTTATAAAAATTGGTGTTTTTGCTACAGCTATTTCAGTTTGATATATGTAATAACTGTTGGACACAGTAATGTTTCTGCCTTGAAATGAGGTTTATTGTACTAACAGAAAATGTGCAATCTGCATTCAAACAAAATTTGACAGGTGCATAAGTATGGGCACCCTTATCATTTTCTTGTTTTAAATACTCCTACCTACTTTTTACTGACTTACTAAAGCACTTTTTTTTGGTTTTGTAACCTCATTGAGCTTTGAACTTCATAGCCAGGTGTATGCAATCATGAGAAAAGCTACTTAAAGTGGCCACTTGCAAGTTGTTCTCCTGTTTGAATCTCCTCTGAAGAGTGGCATCATGGGCTCCTCAAAACAACTGTCAAATGATCTGAAAACAAAGATTATTCAACATAGTTGTTCAGGGGAAGGATACAAAAAGCTGTCTCAGAGATTTAACCTGTCAGTTTCCACTGTGAGGAACATAGTAAGGAAATGGAAGAACACAGGCACAGTTCTTGTTAAGGCCAGAAGTGGCAGGCCAAGAAAAACATCAGAAAGGCAGAGAAGAAGAATGGTGAGATCAGTCAAGGACAATCCTCAGACCACCTCCAGAGAGCTGCAGCATCAACTTGCTGCAGATGGTGTCACTGTGCATCGGTCAATTATACAACGCACTTTGCACAAGGAGAAGCTGTATGGGAGAGTGATGCGAAAGAAGCCGTTTCTGCAAGCACGCCACAAGCAGAGTCGGCTGAGGTATGCAAAAGCACATTTGGAGAAGCCAATTTCTTTTTGGAAGAAGGTCCTGTGGACTGATGAAACCAAGATTGAGTTGTTTGGTCATGCAAAAAGGCGTTATGCATGGCGGCAAAAAAACACAGCATTCCAAGAAAAACACTTGCTACCCACAGTAAAATTTGGTGGAGGTTCCATCATGCTTTGGGGCTGTGTGGCCAATGCCGGCACCGGGAATCTTGTTAAAGTTGAGGGATGCATGGATTCCACTCAGTATTAGCAGATTCTTGACAATAATGTTCAAGAATCAGTGATAAAGTTGAAGTTACGCAGGGGATGGATCTTTCAGCAAGACAATGATCCAAATCTACTCAGGCATTCATGCAGAGGAACAATTACAATGTTCTGGAATGGCCATCCCAGTCCCCAGACCTGAATATCATTGAACATCTGTGGGATCATTTGAAGAGGGCTGTCCATGCTCGGCGACCATCAAACTTAACTGAACTGGAATTGTTTTGTAAAGAGGAATGGTCAAAAATACCTTCATCCAGGATCCAGGAACTCATTAAAAGCTACAGGAAGCGACCAGAGGCTGTTATTTTTACAAAAGGAGGATCTACTAAATATTAATGTCACTTTTCTGGTGGGGTGCCCATACTTATGCACCTGTCAAATTTTGTTTGAATGCAGATTGCACATTTTCTGTTAGTACAATAAACCTCATTTCAAGGCAGAAACATTACTGTGTCCAACAGTTATTACATATATCAAACTGAAATAGCTGTTGCAAAAACACCAACTTTTATAAAACATTAAGCTTAAGATTAATAGGGGTGCCCAAAATTTTTCATATAACTGTAGCTGGAATCAGGGTATATGCCCCTATATCATGCTGCTCTCAGATGGGGTAGCAAAGCTGGTGACATTGCACAAGGCGGTAGTCATGGGCGAGGGGCTGCTGTGTTCCTACACCCTGGCACCCTACAAATAAACGGTGTCTCGATTCTCCTGTGCTTGTGGTGTGTAACACTCACGTTTTGGTCAGGCCTCTGCTGTCTCCGGTTCTACAACTTCAGGAACCGCCGCACACATTAGATGACATCAAATTCATTTTATAATAAAGAAGTTTACTTAATTGTCCATTTTCATCATATTGAAACATGCAGTAGTGGGCACAAACTTTTCTGTTTTCAAAGTCCATATCACAGCACATTCTGATGTCAAATGTTCACTCGCCCTGAGCTATCCCTTTCCTCTCTGTCATCTCTGACCTCTGGGATTCTCTGTCCGGCTCTACGGCTTCCATGAGTCCCGTCCCAACTCCCTTATGCAATTCCCCGTCTGACTTACTCTCCTAGGAAGATATTGAGGCATGCTTCTCAGTGCCTCATTTGTACCGTAGGCCTGGACATTCCAGGAATGTCTGCTCCGAGTTTATGGCTGATGTTCTCTTGCTGCTGAACAGCCCATGCTCCTCGTCCCCTCAGTCCTCCAATTACTGCTCTCTCTCCATCTAATCTCTCACTCTCTATGCATGAACCAGTTCCTCTTGTTAACTGGCCCTGCCCCTCCAAACTGGAGCTGTTCCTGAACACAGTAACTGTTTCTGTTCTAAACCTGTCTACTTCCTGAACTTATTGTGCCCACCACTGTACTATACCCAATCCTATCTTATAGCTAAATCTTAACCTATGTCATATGTACTAATCTTATCCTTCCCCTATATCTAATACATTTTTTGGAACACATTGAGTCATCCAAATATCATAGCAATACATTAACCGTGCACCTAGGTGCCTATAAGGTTCTATGCAATATAAAACACTTTTTAGTATACACAGATTATAACCGTTTTTCTAATCAAGGGAGAAGCACATTACTGTCCCGGTCACCCTCTTACAAAATATTTCCTTTAAATCAATAGCTGCAGCTTATGTAAGCCAAAAGGGATTTTCTGGGACTAAACCATTGATGGTCTGTCAGGATACGCCACTAGTGTGGATCCAATCCCTTTCATGAAAGATCTAAGGGACTGTGTTGTTTCAGTGTTTATTCTCATTCAGATGAATGAGCTGCCGTTCTTTTCTGCTTATTTTTGGAGGCCAGATCGCTAATCAAACATTAATAACTTATCTGGAAGCTAGGCTATGTTGTTTAGTGAACAATTTAGACTGTGAGCCCCAATGGGGACAGTGATGATGAGTAGGGATGAGCGGACCCGTGGAAGTTCGGGTTCTGGTACCCGGCCCATAAAACATAGTTTCCTTTATTCTGGTTGAAAGCCTCTATTCACTGTGATGGATACATTTTGAATACCCACAGCCACCATTAGGGGAGCTCTTTTCAAACAGATTTATACACATAGCATTGAAATTAATGGGATTTGTGCCAGTCATCTGGATTCTCTCCTCCTGATTATACTCCAAAAAAATGTTTAATGAGCGCAAATCTTATTTATTCAGGAATCTGATGATGAGGATGGTCTACCAAAGAAAAAGTGGCCAACTGTGGATGCATCTTATTATGGAGGAAGAGGAGTCGGGGGTATCAAGAGAATGGAGGTAAAATGGATAGATTCTGATGCTTATAAATCCATTAGATATATTTTTCATTCCCATTTGTAAGGGACCCCCCCTGCGATAACCAGGGCATGTGAATGGAATGGTCATCAGTAGTGTTGAGCATTCCGATACTGTAATATCGGGTATCGGCCGATATTCGCGGTATCGGAATTCCGATACTTAATTCCGATACTTTTACAATATCGGATACCGGAATCGGAAGTTCCCATAATGCCTGCGCTCTGCAGTGTCTGTGAAGGATGACAAGTTGGATGGCAGCGCGATCCAGCCTGTCATCAGAATGCCATCCCAGCGGGGGAGAATTCTCCTGATTGTTTAAAAGCCGGCGGCTTTTAAACAATCACACAGCCCCATACTGCTTCCCCGCAGCCTCCCACCCCGATCCTCCGCTCCCCTCGCCACCTCCAATCCCAATCGTAAATTAGGACCGGGCGGGGAGCGCAGCACCAAGGAGCGAAGGACCCGGGCGGGGAAGCCGGCAGTGAAAAGACTTCACCGCCGGCTTTCCCGTTCTGTGCTGCGCTTTCCCGCCGGTTATTTCAAATGAACAGCTGAGGTATCAGGTGATGCCGATCAGCTGTTCATTTGAAGTCGCCGCGGTGCCCTCAGAGGGTTCATGTGAGTTCATGCTTGACTGCATGAACTCACATGAACTTTCCCACGGCCGCACAGGTCAGCCTCACCTCCCAGACCCGTCATGATTAGTGTGTGTGCGGGGTGTGTGTGCGGGGTGTGTGTGCAGGGTGTGTGTGCGATGTTTGTGCGGGTGTGTGCGGTGTCTGTGCGATGTATGCGGGGTGTGTGTGCGGGGTGTGTGTGCGGGGTGTGTGTGCGGGGTGTCTGTGCGATGTTTGTGCGGGTGTGCGCGGTGTCTGTGCGTGCAGGCAGACATAGGCCGATGTGACACTACTACTCCCATCGGCCTATGTCTGTCCCCCGTCCACTCCTGCCAGCAGGATCAGCTCGATGGGAGCAGTAGTTCCCATCAGCCTGATCCTGCTATTTAAATTGCCCTACTGTGTCCCCAATAAATGTTAAATACATGTCATTGGTGGCCAGTGGTTACCTAAAAGAAATTAGTTCATACATTACCTGTCCCCGCCGATCGCCACCTAAAATAAAGTAAAAAATAAAAAACTACACCTATACTCACCTAGACACCTAATTCCCCGAAGCCATCGATCTCCTGTAATAAAATATAAAATAATAAACCACAACCTTATCCTTACCCCTCCGTAGTAGTCCACGAGTGTCCCACGAAGATCTCCAGTTCAGAGCAGCCACATAGAATGTGACCGCTCTGAACCGCTGCCGCCGCTAGAATGACGGGGCCGTAAGGGTTCACCGGAGTTCAGGCAGCGCTGCTCCGGTTAGCTCCTTTACGGCCCTGCTGTATCGTGAGAAATTCCCACGGTACAGCAGTGCCGTAAAGGAGGTCTCCGGAGCTGCGCTGCCTGAATGCACTCCGGTGACCTCAGTCAGTGGCTCCCGCTGCCGGGAGCGGACGTGTTCCCGGCAGCGTGAGCTTACAGCAGCCATGACAGCTGTCACCATCTCCAGATGTGACAGCTGTGCATGGGAGATCAGCGCAGGAACGTGGACAGGTAACTATTATTTTTAGTAAACTAAGAATTAAATAAAATTGTGTGTTTTATTTCAAATAAATTATTTTTTTCTGGGTGTAGTGTGTGTTTTTTCTTTTTAACACTTTGTAGGTTAGTAATGGGGGTGTCTTATAGACGCCCATCATTACTAACCTGGGCTTCATGGCAGCTGGCGCTGACATGAACCCCACCACTATTACCCCCTGCCACCGCACCAGGGCAGCGTGGAAGAGGGAGGCTAAGTGCCAGAATTGGCGCATCCTATGGATGCGCCATTTCTGGGGCGGCTGACGGCTGGTGTTTCTAGCCTGGGAGGGGGCCAATATTCATGGCACCCTTCCTGGGCTATTAATATCAGCCCCCAGCTGTCTGCCTAGCCTTTGCTAGCTATTAAAATAGGGGGGACCCCACGTCATTTTTTTTGGGGGGGTCCCCCATTTTAATAGCTAGTAAAGGCTAGGTATTCAGCTGGGGGCTGATATTAGTAGCCTGGGAAGCTCCGTGGGTTTTACCCCCTTCCCAGGCTTCAAACATCTGCCCCAGCCGTCTGCTTAACCTCCGCTAGAGACTAAAATTATGGGGGATCCCACGCCATTTTTTTTTTAAATAAATCCTTTATTTTAACACTAAATGACATTTGAGGAGTTAATAAAGATGCAGTCCCTAAATTATTATTTATTTTTTAATTAATTTTTCCCAAAACTTTTGACGTGGGCTTCGCCATATTTTTGTATGCCAGCCAGGTACAGCATCCAGCTTCTATGAACGCGCCATTTTCCGGGGCGGCTGCAGACTGCAATTTTCAGCGGGGGGGCAGAAAGCTTGGGCCTCCCTGCGCTGCAGATTTCATCCCCCAGCTGTCTAGTTGTACCTGGCTGGACACAAAAATAGGGAGAAGCTCCACGTTTTGTTTTTTTTAATTATTTCATGAAATTCATGGAATAATTAAGAAAAAAAGGGCTTCCCTATATTGTTGTGTCCAACCAGGTACAAATAGGCAGCTGGTGGTTGGGGGCAGCCCGTTCCTGCCTGCTGTACCTGGCTGGACACAAATATAGTGCAAAGCCCCACGTCAATTTTTTTTAAATTATTTCAGGAAATTCATGAAATAATTAAAAAAAAATTATGTGGGGCTTCGCCCTATTTTTGTGCCCAGCCAGGTACAACTAGGCAGCTGGGGGCTGGAATCCGCAGCGCAGGAACACCCAAGCTTTCTGGGCCACCCCCGCTGCAAATTGCAGTCCGCAGCCGCCCCAGAAAATGGCGCGTTCATAGAAGCGCCATCTTCTGGCGCTGTACCCAACTCATCCAGGGCCCTGGTGCGGTGGCTCACTGGGTAATAAAGGGGTTAAGGCCAGCTTGGCATTATCAGCTGGCCCTAAGCCCGAAATTCATGGGGTCACGCCAATATTAGACATGACCACCATGAATTTCTAGTAAAGTATTTAAAAAAACACAACACCCAGAATAAAGTCCTTTAATTGAAATAAACACACAATTCTTTATTGTTCTAAATTAAACCATACTTACCATCACGCCCATTCCAGCTGAAGCCAACGATCTCCTGCAATAAAAGTAAAATAATAAAGCAACCTCATCCTTACCTTTCCATGGTTCCCAGGACAGCTTCAGCTCTGCTACATCGAGATGACAGGCTGGACCGCAGCAGAACGCTGCCATCCATCCTGTCATCCCGCAGACACTGAGAAGCGCAGGCATACTTCCACTCCTCAGTGTCTGGCTGTGACGGCATCCAGATGAGCCGAGGTCATGTCCAATGAACTCAGCTCACCTCATGTACGTCACTGACAGCGTGGGAAAATTCTCCTGCACTCAGCACTTCAGCGTGAGAATTTTCCCACGCTGTCAGTGACGTGCATGAGGTGAGCTGAGTTCATTGGACATGACCTCACCTCATGTATGTCACTGACAGCGTGGGAGAATTCTCACGCTGAAGCGCTGAGTGCAGGAGAATTTTCCCACGCTGTCAGTGACGTGCATGAGGTGAGCTGAGTTCATTGGACATGAACTCGGCTCATCTGGATGACGTCACAGAGAGACACTGAGGAGCTCAAGCATGCCTGCGCTTCTCAGTGTCTGCGGGATGACAGGCTGGATGGCAGCGTTCTGCTGCGGTCCAGCCTGTCATCTCGATGTAGCAGAGCTGGAGCTGTCCTGGGAACCATTGAAAGGTAAGGATGATGTTGCTTTATTATTTTTCTTTTATTGCAGGAGATCGTTGGCTTCAGCTGGAATGGGCGTGATGGTAAGTATGGTTTAATTTAGAACAATAAAGAATTGTGTGTTTATTTCAATTAAAGGACTTTATTCTGGGTGTTTGTGTTTTTCTTTAACTTTGGCTATGGGGTTAGTAATGGGGGTGTCTTATAGACGCCTCTCCATTACTAACCTGGGCTTGATGTCATCTGGCATTATAAGCTGACATCAACCCCAGCCCTATTACCCCACTGTCACCGCTACAGGGCAGTGGGAAGAGCGAGGCTAAGTGCCAGAATTGGCGCATCCTATGGATGCGCCATTTCTGGGGCGGCTGACGGCTGGTGTTTCTAGCCTGGGAGGGGGCCAATATTCATGGCACCCTTCCTGGGCTATTAATATCAGCCCCCAGCTGTCTGCCTAGCCTGTGCTAGCTATTAAATTAGGGGGGACCCCACGTTATTTTTTTGGGGGGGTTCCCCCATTTTAATAGCTAGTAAAGGCTAGGTATTCAGCTGGGGGCTGATATTAGTAGCCTGGGAAGCTCCGTGGGTATTACCCCCTTCCCAGGCTTCAAACATTTGCCCCAGCTGTCTGCTTAACCTCCGCTAGAGCCTAAAATTAAGGGGAACCCCACGCCAATTTTTTTTAAAATAAATCCTTTATTTTAACACTAAATGACAAGTACAGTAATCAACACTATTACTGTACTTCATATATATGTGACTGACATGTTTCTATCTATCTAATCTATGTGTGAAGCTCTATTCTGTCTATTATAAATTGTCGGGTACCGATGCTGAATTGCCGGCCGGCTTTTTTAAAGAGACGGTGCACGAAAACACTAATATTTTTTAAAATAAATCCTTTACACTAAATGACAAGTACAGTAAGCAATACTGTCACAGTACTTCATATATATGTGACTGACATGTTTCTATCTATCTAATCTATGTGTGAAGCTCTATTCTGTCTGTTATAAATTGTCGGGTACCGCTGCTGAATTGCCGGCCGGCTTTCTTAAAGAGACGGTGCATGAAAACACTAATATTTTTTTAAATAAATCCTTTACACTAAATGACAAGTACAGTAAGCAACACTGTCACAGTACTTCATATATATGTGACTGACATGTTTCTATCTATCTAATCTATGTGTGAAGCTCTATTCTGTCTATTATAAATTGTCGGGTACAGATGCTGAATTGCCGGCCGGCTTTCTTAAAGAGACGGTGCACGAAAACACTAATATTTTTTAAAATAAATCCTTTACACTAAATGACAAGTACAGTAAGCAACACTGTCACAGTACTTCATATATATGTGACTGACATGGTTCTATCTACCTAATCTATGTGTGAAGCTCTATTCTTTCTGTTGTAAATTGTCGGGTACCGGTGAATGCCGCTGATGAATTGCCGGCTTTTCATGTCATTCTACATTATTCTTAGTTGTTTTACTTCATGTAGAATTAACCTACAAGGAAAGAAAGGGTTTATTTTCATTCCGATATTTGTGTCCCATTGACTTGCATTGGTTTCCGGTATCGGAATCGGCGATATCCGATACTTTTTGGGTATCGGCCCGATCCAATCCGATACGATATTTCCTGATATCGGAAGGTATCGCTCAACACTAGTCATCAGCCATGTGCTTATCCCTTAATTCATTCTGAATGGGAGTGCCGAAGCGAAGTGCTCGGCTATCTTCAGCGGTCTTATTAAGAATGAATGGAACAAATGTGCTCATAATCGACCACCGCTCCATTCACACGCACCATTTCTTGTGATAGTTTGAGGCCCAAGCAGTTGGACCCCAGCAATTGGGAAGTTATCCCCTATCCCATGGTTAAGGGATAACTTCTGCACTTTAGAATACTCCTTTAATGGAGAATGTAATTAGTGCTAAAACAGATGAGGAGAGATGATGGGTCCTTGTTATATGCCCAGTGTAGTATATGTATCTTTTATTTTATTGTAGGTGAGGTGGGGTGATAAGGGCTCCACCGAAGAAGGAGCAAAACTAGAGAAACCCAAAAATGCAGTCATTACACTGCCTGAGCAAGAATTCGAACCCTGGGAGCCTAAACCAAAGAAAAATGCCCGCCGTAATAATTCACAGGAGAGGAAATGGTACAGTCCAATTAAGGTAAAGAAGGGTTTACTTCTCTACACCTTTCTGCCTATTGTACGTATTGCATGTGAATTCACTCCTGACATCATGTCTCACTCCAGGGTAAGCTAGATGCAATTTGGGCTCTGCTGAGGAGAGGATACGACCAAGTGTCGCTGATGAGGCCGCAAGCAGGGGACAAGGTGAGAACATAGGACACCATATCACTAGTCACATCCTTGTAAGAGGTCATCTAGGTGATCTACACAGGCTTTGGCTATGCTCTACAAATTAAAAGTCCTTATCACCAGGGATGCAGCTTGAGAGGAGCTAGGAGGGCATTTGCCCCCAGTTTGGCGGCAGTGAATTTAATCTTTTACCCAGGTGAGGGAAAGCTCCGCTGCCATTCCACCCATGACAGCACTTTTTGCTCTTACGGTCTGGCATGTCTGTAGTATTATAGCACATTGCACATAACAACTACATACTGTAAGTCTCTCATATGTATTAGGAAGATTGAAGCTAGATTGTATATAGCAGTTGTGAGATCTAGCGTCCCTAAAATAACAGTGGCATTTAAAACCATGACGGCAAAAATGATGCCAGAGTACTGGAAGTGTTGTCATGGGGACAGTTCTTCGCTGCGTTCCGACAAAGATCAAACTTTTGCATTAAGGGATATCCTGAAAGGAGCATTTTTGACTCATCCAACTGAAAAGCAAATACAGTGGTGTGAAAAAATGTTTGCCCCTTCCTGATTTGTTATTCTTTTGCATGTTTGTCACACTTAAATGTTTCAGATCACAAAACAAATTTAAATGTTAGACAAAGATAACACAAGTAATCACAAAATGCAGTTTTTAAATGAATGTCTTTATTATTAAGGGAAAAAGAAATCCAAACCTATAGGGCCCTGTGTGAAAAAGTGATTGTGCCCCCACCCTTAAAACATAAATTAACTGTAGTTTATCACATCTTTGGGAAGCTGAGTTCAATTTCCCTAACCACAGTAGAAAAACCAAGACAAACCAAGCCAAACCAAGTTGGCAAAAAGGAGGGGTATACAATATTGTGTGAACCAGACAGAGAAGAATATACCCAATAAAATTTAGCTTTTAATAATTATCATTAAAAGTGTACTTAGTAGTCCAAATGGGACACAACATAAATATACATCATAAAAACATCATATGGGGGAGGTATAGTAAGGGTAACAGAATATACAGTCAGGCTTGATTTCAATTTCCCTAATCACGCACTACTGCCACACCTGTTCTCAATCAAGAAATCACTTAAATAGCACTTGCCTGACAAAGTGAAGAAGACCAGAAGATCCTCAAAAGTTAGACATCATACTGCAATCCAAAGAAATTCAGGAACAAAATGAGAAGAAAAGTAATTCAGATCTATCTCAAGAGAGGCAGAATATTTTGCTGTCCTGCCTCATACAATCTTGGTTACCTTTTCATGTTTCTTTTTTTTCTCTATTTTTTTCTAGGGACGCTGTATTAATTTCACCAGAGTTAAAGCTGATGGTAGCCAGGCTATCTATAAGCCACCTGCCAGAAGTGCTCCACCAAGCCCGCCACCACCAAATCAGCCACCTAAACAGCCTCCTAATCAGGCACCACAGCGGCAACCTCCACCTGGTCCTCCACCTGCCAGAATGCCCCCAGGTCCACCACCTTCTCGTCCTCCTCCTCAGGCTATACATTGAGCCCGTGCCATTGGCTTCTGTATTCTGGACTGAATTTCACTTTGTTACGGCAGTTGCACGGCAGCAGTAAAAGAATAGTTCTGGTCGTTAGTAGATCCTAGAAACCCATGTATAGTATGACCGGTGTGCTCAGAACACATCGTGCATAAAAATACTGATTTCTATCCCCCCTAATAGAAAGGGTTGCGATTGCGCTATTTCTATTTGGCAAATATATATGGCCACTGCGGTGCTCATATAGGTGCTCACCACAGTCCAGAGCTTCTTCAATCTCGTGGCGTGCAGCTGCTTGTAACTCTTTGGCTGCTTGGATGTTCGACTGGCAGCCAAAGAGTTTCACATGTACTCAGTCTATTTATTCTGTCTGGTGTTATTATATGTTAGAAATGACAAATGGAGTTTGTTGCTGGCCAGCAAAGTGTGCCCCATTTGTGCTCAGGTGACAGCCTGACCTCAGTCATCTCCTCTCCAATCTCATATCATGTAAACTCTATTCAGATCAGGTTTTCATGTTCTGCTTCATTTTCATGTACTAAATTCCATTAAAGGAATAGCACTGGATACCAGCTTGTACTGTCAAGCATGCCAGCTACAATCCCTTCCTTCATCCTGATAGGTCCCGTTGGCCTGATCAATGGTTCCTTCATTCCTTTCTGAACAAGAAGCAGATCCTATACAGAAATATACAATTACAGAGCTTGCATCAGGTTCAAAGACAAGGCAAGGACAAGGCAGAAGCCATGGTTCATCCAGTTGAGGTTTTCCGGTCTTATGCCATCTGCAGCGTGGGCTGGCCGGCCATCAATCATTATATTTCTATGTATAAATGTGTATGTGAAAGTCGTGTACAGAAGATAGCATGTGATACTGCGGGGCAGTTAAGTAATTTATAAGAAGTGCTGACAATCTTCATATCCTTGGTAGCCAGAAGTCACAACTCGATGAGGACCACTTACAATTCATGTCATCTTCTATAAAGAGGCAATGTGATTTATCTGAATTTATAGGTTTACCAAGGATAGAATTTCCAACATTTTAGGTCATTACAGTGTACAACTATGTTGTATTATCTCAGCGCCTGTCTAACAAGTCTCCAAAAATCATCCTGAAATTTAGTTTTTAGAGCAACACCTCTAATTTAAGTTTGACTTTATATACCATAATTTACCTTATATTACTTTAAGATAGTTTATACTTTTTAAAAAGTATAGTCAAGCTTTAAGATGCCATTGAAACCCCAATCCTTTTATTTTTTTTACGTTAGGTAATGCTGCAACTGATACAATCCATAACTGGCTCATTTTTAGAGGGACTTTCACCAGTTTTAGCATGTTAAACTGGTCACATCATGGAATAATTACTGCAAAGTTGAAGATAACAATATTTTTTAATTTCTCATCTAAGTTGCGGAAATATTAGCTAGTCAAGTTTATATGCTAATTTTCTCTTCAATCACACAGCTCTGCTCTTCTCAGTGACCTTACTGACAGAACCTACTGTAATTACAAGTGGAGGAGGTAAGAAGAGCAGAGCAGTGTTTCATTACAAACACTCCATCTCACTGCACTATCTGTGTGGAGAGAATAGAACAGAGATGACAGTGCTGTGAGATGAGAGCTGCAGATGCAGAGGTGTTTATAGTAACACACAGCGATGCTTTACTCCCGTTTTTTCCTTGTAATCACAGAAGGTGCTGGCAGTAAGATCAGTGAGAGAGCAGAGCTGTGAGTTATTATATGTCTTGCCATATCACACTGAGTCTGACCTTCTCTGGGGGTGTTTTTTTTCCCTGTATGACACCTCCTGCTTATTATTGGTCAATGTCATACAGAGGAAAAAGTAAATGCCCCCAAGGAAGAATCTCTGCTAATGCACCCGTAGTTGAAAAGGAAATTAGCATATAAACTTTACAAGCTAATATATCAGCAACAGAAACGAGAAATTAAAACTATGTTTCATTCAGCTTTGCAGCCACTATTTTCTCATGTGGCCAGTTAATATGTTAAAATTGTTGGTGTCCTTTTTTAAAGTTCCTTGACAATGGGAAGTTGCAATTATGGCGCCCTCTCTAGAGGGAAGACCTGCACTAGTCTTCACCATAGAATAGGGGAATAAAAGTAACAGGGCATGACCTCGACTCTCCAACAGTTCTATAACGGTCCTCTTCTATTGAACACATGCCTTTGGTCAGGATACAGGAGATGAATAGTAATGTTCTTCAGTATTATATTTCCCAAAAATGTTTTCTTGTTGGATGGATATTCAGAATTGTACGTTGTAATTAAAAGGTGGCACTTCTTAAAGTTTGCATTCTATAGTTAAAGGGTATGTGTAATCAGAAAATGACCTTTTATTAAAATCAGAGTTTTTTGTATGAAATATTATTTTCTAAAATTTTTGTCAATGTTTTTTCTTCATATCACAACCTGCATTAAAAATTAAAATTGGAAATCTTGCAATTTTCACTCTGGCCACTGGGGCTACTTTAGACTTTAACTTCCTGTTGTGTCAGGAAATCCACACATACATTACCAACAATAGACTGAATCAGAGGCAACTTTTTGTACTAAAGCCTCTAATGAGTGTGTGCAAAGGTCACTGTGAAGGGAGGTGGAGCAGGATCAGCTGTGACATCGCCTATTGTGATTGGTGGATCCTGTGTTATCACCAGTGTATAAAGGTTTTACCTGTCATTGTAATCCTGCCTCTGATGATAAGGAGTCTACTGAAAACCTCTCCTGAACTAATGAAAGGACAGGAAGCATGAGTTTAAAAAAGCCCCAGTGGCCACTATGAAACTTGCAAGATTACAGATCGTGAGAGGAAAGAAAAAAAATAGTAAACCCCCCCCCCCCCACATGTAACGCAAAAACCTGATTAAACAATAGGTCATCTTCTGATGATAGCTTCACTTTAAATTTCCTAAATAAGAGACATAGTGTAAGGGGAGACACTAAGTGATGACTTCACCAAGTGAGGGTACTTAGACGTAAGACTTCTTTGTAAGAGGTTACATAAGTTACTATGAAAGTTCATTGAAAGTGACTAGTTAGAGACTGTATATGGAATCGCATTACACATCAGGAACCTACTTACTGTTAATACCTTTTATTTCTAGAAAAAAAAAAACTAAACAAAAAGAACTTTCATTTTTTTGCAAAATGTCCTGATGCTGGTGTTACAAAGTTGGCAAGGAAGCCATCTTGTCTAGTGGAGGTTTTTCAACATTAGAGATTTTTATATATCTGGTATATATACGATACTGTAACGTAAATATTTTACGTTCAATTTTTTTTCTGATATTTAGAAATTAAGCAATTTGTTTTAATACTAAGCTTTATCTTCTATCTCTGTAGTGGTATTTCCATCATAGCTTCATAGTTTTATGTTATTTCTGGAGTTTTCTGATGATTGCCTGGAGAATCCAAACACAATGTTAAATAACAGCAGATGTTCCAAAACCATAATGTCTATCATTAGATTTCAAGATAAATGTGTGAAAGCAATGGGGCACATAGAAGAGAGGGGGGGCATAAAACAAAAGCTAAAATGGACCCCTACTTTAGTGCTGGGTCTCCCCACCAAGAACAGAAGTGACTGGTGTTTGTTTCCCTCCCAACCTCTGTTTTCCAACAGTGCAGTTTTTCTTAAAAGGGAAGTCCCGCCCAAATTATTACCACCCATTGCCAAAGATAAAGGAGTGACAACTCGCCCCTTCTCTCCATGAACCCAATAACAAACTCATGATCTGTCTTTTTAGTATGTACGCTATTGGAAAAGGCTGGAGTTCACCAAAGAAGGCGCACCAAAGCTGGACATAGACTTTAAGCAAAGTGGTGTGTTGTGGGATCTATAATGCAACAGTATGACTCATAATGATCTACCACTACCCTCATCTATGATGGAAAATCTTACAAATCATCTTATCTTTTCCGGTGATGATGGATTAAATAGCTGGTCTTCTTAGGTCTATATCAATGTCATTTTAGTGCTCTTTTTATATAAGATTTCTGATATTAACAAACATTTAAGACTTTCTTCCAAAGTTTTCTAGAACTTCTTCTGATGCTTTATTGTCTTTCAGGACATGTGGTATATGATTGCTACTTAGGGAAGCAAAAAATATTATTTTGACTACAACTTCTTGTGCTGGTTCAAGCTGCCACCACCATACCTTTATAGGCCACTCGTTTGTTCCTCTCTCTTATCTGAAGGTGTAACTTGAAGTTTCTATATGTAATGGGATCATCAACCCCCATGCCAACTATAACCTCTCCCCCCTTGATATGTAACTCTACTCTCCACTATTCCTTAACACTTGATCAATTTTAGCCTTACTAGCCACATGTAGCTTTCCTGGATATTTTCATTGTTTTCTGAAATTTCAATATCATTTTCATGGAGAATAGTTTGGAAAATTCGTCCATAAGTCGAATCCTCTCCTGTTTCCCTCTCTGTCTAAGGTTCCCACAGCTTTAAAAATTGTAAGGAAGGCAACCATAAATTATCTGGTAAGTATACTTCTAAAGATCATAGAGGACAATGATAATAGTAAGGGGCTTTCAGGGGCTTCTTGACACCACCACATTTCTAATCAACTACAATAGAAGGTCCTGGTGTCACATCCTATTTTCATGAGTTTTAGGGACGAGACCAATCTAGAATGGTCCCTCTTCTCTACAGGGCCCTGTAGCAGCCGCATGGGCTGCCCCTAAGGTTCAATCACCGTTGTGAAGAAGTAGCAGTAAGGAAGGAAGCATTAATATGGAGTGTTCTAGTTTCAGTATGTCAATGTTTATATCATACTCGATGACACACATCCAGGTACATGTGTGTTCAAGCTTTATAAAGACATGTTGTAATCCTCTCCTATCTTACAGTCAATAAAAGGTGTCAATAAAAACGGCATTTTTTACACAATTCTTATGTTTGCAAATGATGGCTTGAGTGATACTTCCCTTAGTCTTTATCAAGTACTTGTATCTGCACAGTGACGCATTTCAAGGTATTAATAAGCACAACTTGTACTAAAGCCCAATTACTCATTGATTGATGAAAATTATATATAGTAAATATACACATACACGTCATCTTCAGTACACGTGTTCTTTAATTTTACATCTGCTTAATCCATGTTAGGAACACACCAGCTGCCAGAGTCTTGGGAGCCCCTAATATGGGTCATTTTCTCCATGGGACAAGCAATGTTGCCTGATTACTATCGCGGAAATCTCTTCTCACTTAATTACCCTGTAAGCAAAGCCACAGCATTGCCTCACCCATGGTACATGGAACCCCCTGAAGGCAACAACTTCCCCTTGAATCCTAATCTGGAGGGCGTTTGTTAAAAATACAGAGAGGGGCGCACCTGTGGCAGCCGGTGAAGTGCACTGGGAGCATCTGTGGCTGACTCTTAGGGCAATATATATTATAGTCTATGTAGAAGGACCTAAGTGTAGCATCTGAAAGGGAATTGGTCACTAGGATTTTGTCCCCCCATCTGAGAGCAGCGTTATGTAGGAGCAGAGACCCTGATTGCAGCGATGAATCACTTACTGGTCTGCTTGCTTACTTCATTTCTTTGAACGTTGAGCTTCTATGTAAGCCACCTCCCCACACCACTGATTGACAGCTTTCTGTGTTCACTGTGCATAGGCAGAAAGCTGTCAATCAGTTGAGGGGGTATGGTTAGACACTCCTCCTCCCCTGATTGCCATGTAGAGGACTACATTGCAGCATTATTAATCTCCTGCTAATAAAACAGTGGCTTTATCAAAACTAAAGCAAGTAGCCCGGTAAGTGACAAATCACTGGAATCAGGATCCCTGTCTCTACATTATGCGGCTCCCAGCAAAAACCTGGTGACAGATTCCCTTTAATGGTACTTCAAGAGCACTTAGGGTTTACATTAAGAGTTAGAAATCAGCAAATAATTATAATATGGGGTAATACATGGTGTCTAATGGTGAACATTCATAGAAAAGTCAAAGAGGATCTTCCACCAGGTCAAAACTGGCTCCTCTAAGTATGCATTTTGTCTAGTTGTTTTTCTTTTTTACATAAGCTCCATCATAGGGTTCAAGACACATGGGCCTTTTTATTTGGTGGTAATTCTTATTGTCTTCACCAATGGGGCATTGCTTGGGAAAACCCTTCAATAAATATAGGTAAAATTACAGTCATTAACCTGATCTGAATTATAAAGCATATAGCCAGGCAAGATGCAGTAAGGAAACCTTGCCATATGAGCTTACAATCTACAAATACATTCAGGTGTCCAGGTGAGGACCCCTGTGCACACATCCATAAGCCTGAGATAAGCTGCCGGTAGATTCATATGTTCTGCGTTATAGAAAGATTTCTGGAAAATCAAAGGATTGTCGCTTTCTTGTCCTAATAGAGGAACGGCTGCTAAGAAATGACCATCGTTAGCGTGACATCTTATTGAAAGCGTCATGTGAAGACAGCGACGTGGACTGCTCTGCTGTCATGGTGGAGTAACACAAACACTGGCTGACTTTTCACCAACCCTTGTAACCGCAGGCCACCCGCCTGCCACAAACAATTTGTCAGTGGAGGCCCTGCTCCTGTCTGTGTCATTATGAAGGCTTCATACGCCTCACGTAACCAGTCTTAGAGATGACTTGCAGCCAGAGTGCATTATGGAACAACTCAAGTCAAGGGTGAGGTTGGGAGCAGCACACATGGCTGCTTCATGTAACTCCTAGAAGCATGGACAGTCAAACTATACACACACAAAAAGCAAAAGAGATGTTGTAAAGAAAGACGCAAAGTCATATTAACTGGGATGGGCTTCTCCTAAGAAAAGGTGATGGTCTTTAAAAATGCCATTGTCAAACACTGGAGCTCCGACTTATGCCCTGGACTATTTTTATAGCAAATGGGGCCCTGTTACTGCCAACCTTATTTAGACATCCGCCGTAATTTTTTCATATATATATAATATATATGACGCGCCCCCTGGGCCGTGTGTATAGGGGAATACCCGGAGCCAGATCTCTGTGCAATGCTGGGGGTTGTAGTCTCCGTGGCGGTGACCCGGTCCCGTGGCTCAGGGTGGTCAAACCAGTGGCAGTCTATTTAGGTGGTTTTTATGATTAAATGTCCGACTACGCCACCCGTGGATTGCGGTCACTGAGAACCACCGCTGCGGGCAGACCGCTGAGGCTGATGTTGTGTGCGCAGCAGAGGGTAGTATAACTCCCCACGGGAAGAGTATAGCCTCAGGGCAGCATCTATAGATGGTGAGGGTTGTGGTGCCTGGGTGCAGCAGAAATCCATGTAGTACAGTTCAGGGTCTTTACTGTTGGTAATGAAGAAGGCCCTGCCGGGAGTACTGGCTAACATTAGAGGCCTGGTCAGTCTGTGAGCGAACAAGAGTCCCCCTGGCCAGGTGGAGATATAGGCCTTCCCGTCTGACTGCACTCTTCCTGGGTACACTGCTGTAGTCGTGTAGTAGCCCACGTCCCTGAGTGTACCGTGTGGTGCTCACCCGTATGGCTGGTGACTTGGGGCCTTTGGTTCCTTCCGCTCCTCGATGGCGGTGCTGGTCCCTTGCGTGTGACTTAGCCTCCGGGCTTTCTATGGCCAGGTGTTTCTGATGCTGGGCCTGAAGGGTCCCACAGTGTCCGGTTCTCTGCATCTTTCTGCCAGGACGAGCTCTGCTCCAGTCCCTGGTCTTCAGCTCCTGGCTCCTACAGAGCTCCTTGCTGCTGCTCTGTCCCTTTCTGGACTCTGACTTCTCTCTCTAAACCCGCCCCAGATCCAGTTTATAAAGGGCAGGTTCCTCCCCTCCCTGGACTGAGGCAAGAGGTGTGGCATGCAATAATGCTCCTGACCAAGAAAACCCATGCTCGCTCTCAGACATGGCATTTCTACCACTATGGCAACCAGACCCCTGGGGTGCCACATATATATATATATATATATATATATATATATATATATATATATATATATATATACAGTGGTGGCCAAAAGTATTGGCACCCCTGCAATTCTGTCAGATAATACTCAGTTTCTTCCAGAAAATGATTGCAATCACCCTCAGCCTAATACTTGGTTGCACAACCTTTAGCCAAAATAACTGCGAACAACCGCTTCCGGTAACCATCAGTGAGTTTCTTACAATGCTCTGCTGGAATTGTAGACCATTCTTCTTTGGCAAACTGCTCCAGGTCCCTGATATTTGAAGGGTGCCTTCTCCAAACTGCCATTTTGAGATCTCTCCACAGGTGTTCTATGGGATTCAGGTCTGGACTCATTGGTGGCCACCTTAGAAGTCTCCAGTGCTTTCTGTCAAACCATTCTATAGTGCTTTTGGAAGTGTGTTTTGGGTCATTGTCCTGCTGGAAGACCCATGACCTCTGACGGAGACTCAGCTTTCTCACACTGGGCCCTACATTATGCTGCAAAATTTGTTGGTAGTCTTCAGACTTCATAATGCCATGCACAAGGTCAAGCAGTCCAGTGCCAGAGGCAGCAAAGCAACCCTAAAACATCAGGGAACCTCCGCCATGTTTGACTGTAGGGACCGTGTTCTTTTCTTTGAATGCTTCTTTTTTTTTTCCTGTACACTCCATGTTGATGCTTTTTTCCCAAAAAGCTCTACTTTTGTCTCATCTGACCAGAGAACATTCTTCCAAAACGTTTTAGGCTTTCTCAGGTAAGTTTTGGCAAACTCCAGCCTGGCTTTTTTATGTCTCGGGGTAAGAAGTGGGGTCTTCCTGGGTATCCTACCATACAGTCCCTTTTCATTCAGACGCCGACGGATAGTACGGGTTGACACTGTTGTACCCTTGGACTGCAGGGCAGCTTGAACTTGTTTGGATGTTAGTCGAGGTTCTTTATCCACCATCCGCACAATCTTGCGTTGAAATCTCTCGTCAATATTTCTTTTCCATCCACATCTAGGGAGGTTAGCCACAGTGCCATAGGCTTTAAACTTCTTGATGACACTGCGCACGGAAGACACAGGAACATTCAGGTCTTTGGAGATGGACTTGTAGCCTTTAGATTGCTCATGCTTCCTCACAATTTGGTTTCTCAAGTCCTCAGACAGTTCTTTGGTCTTCTTTCTTTTCTCCATGCTCAATGTGGTACGCACAAGGACACAGGACAGAGGTTGAGTCAACTTTAATCCATGTTAACTGGCTGCAAGTGTGATTTAGTTATTGCCAATAGTATTGAGCCACCCCCTTAGTGTTCGAGTTCGGTTCGGTTCGTCGAATACCCATATGTTCGCCGAACTGTTCGTCGAACTGTTCGTCGAACACCTTCGAACACCATTAAAACCAATGGCAGGCAAACAAAAACACACAGAAACACATAGAAAACACCTTCAAAGGTGTCCAAAAGCTGACAAACTGCTCAGAAGACACAACTAACACATGGAAAAGTGACAAGTACATATAGTCATGCGAAAAGAAAAGAGGTGGAGGAGTAAAAGGAGGGGGAGACACAGATATAGGCATGTCATGCCCTTCTAAAACCAAAAAAGTGCGAAGCCGACACGGCCAGTCCGTTCCTTCCCATGCGACCTCCGTGTCGCCGGGTTTGTGCCAGAGCCGCGGTGGACCCTGACGGCCAGCCCCCCTCTCCCAATACTGGTGCCTGTCCGCTGGTGGGTCGAGCCCCCCCCGCGGTGGGGGGGAGTAACATCTGCAGAAGAAAGACCATCTTCCAGCCAAATTAAGATGTCTACTTCTTTTCGTGAACAATGTGATACGATCCCTTTCTTACGGACACGCCCATCGCTACAAATTCCAGATGAGGCACAAAAAGAGCAGGTGCTTCAACGGATATCAAGTGCTCCTTCAAGTGGGCTCTCCTCCACCTCAACTTCAACATCACAAATACTCCATTCCTCAGAGGTGTCACCCCAATCGCACTTGCTTCCTCACAGCTCCCAAGTCTCCAGCTGCCCGTCTGAGTATGGGGTAACACAGATGGTTGAGTATGCACCGCTGTTTACTCACACTATAGCCTGGGAAACGGAGGTCTGCTTCTGTTAATCCAGACGAGGAAATGATCTGCACTGATGCCCAGAATCTTTATAAGTCGGATCCAGGACCAGATGAAGAAGGTTCTGAGCATAATTGTAATGCACACGCCCGGGCTGAGCGGCGTGTGCGTGTGATTCCACTGGACCGTGCCGGAGAGTGAATGCCTGGAGGGGCGTAACTAGGTATTCACCTGATCCGACCAGGGTCACACGACGGCATACGACGCCAGTGCACCAAGGAGGAACCGAGCAGAGGGACCAGGTGCTACTCCAGGACAGACTCCGGACACGGCTGTTGACCCACACAGGGGAATACAGGAACAGACTGGTTAGGCTGGCACAACTGGTATGCAGGCAGGTGGGTATGCAGGCAGGGGGGGTACAGGCAAGCACGGCTAGAGTGCAGACAGGAAGGCACTAGCAGGTAGGAACACAGGCGGGATAGGACCCAGTACACACTGGGACTCTGGAACAGAACCACAGATGTGGCGGACAAACACAGCAGAGTGAGGCCGCCCAGAGAGGTGAGCGAGAGCAGGGCAGGACGAGACCACCCGGAGCGGTGAGCAAGAACAGGGCAGGACGAGACCGCCCGAAGCGGTGAGCAAGAGCAGAGCAGGACGAGGCCGCCTGGAGCGGTGAGCAAGAGCAGAGCAGGACGAGACCGCCTGGAGCGGTGAGCAAGAGCAGAGCAGGACGAGGCCGCCTGGAGCGGTGAGCAAGAGTAGAGCAGGACGAGGTCGCCTGGAGCGGTGAGCAAGAGTAGAGCAGGACGAGGCCGCCTGGAGCGGTGAGCAAGAGTAGAGCAGGACGAGGCCGCCTGGAGCGGTGAGCAAGAGTAGAGCAAGACTGCCAGAGCAGCGAGCAAAAGGATAAGAGCGGAGCAAGGCTGCCGGAGCAGCGAGCAAAAGGATAAGAGCGGAGCAAGGCTGCCGGAGCAGCGAGCAAAAGGGTCAGAGCGGAGCAAGGCTGCCGGAGCAGTGAGCAAAAGGGTCAGAGCGGAGCAAGGCTGCCGGAGCAGTGAGCAAGGCAGAGCAGGCTAGAACCGCCGGAGCGGTGAGCAAGGCAGAGCAGGGGGGACAGGGCTCTGTTCACACGGAACAGACAGGAAGGGAAAGGCAGAGCCAGATACCCACAGGGTACTTGCAGAGAAGTAGCGAGTTGACCACAAACTCACAAACGGGAGTACAGAGACAACAAGCAGGAGTTAGGTACGAGTTCAGACTCTGCAGAAAAAGGAAAGGAACGGACATAGAGAAAAAACAGGTAAAAGATAGGAGAGAGTACAGACTGGAACTGAGTGTACGGAGGGGACCGACACTGCAGCGGAATACAGGAGCGGGTCTGGGAATACGGCCCCCAGAGAGGCGGGACGAACAGGCAAGGAGCGTGTTCAGACAGGACAGACAAGATACAGGAGCGGGTCTAGGTAATCGGCCCCTAGAAGGCGGGAGGAACAGGCTAGGAGCGTGTTCAGACAGGCCTGGAAATACAGCCTCCAGGATAGGCAGACAAGAGAACACAGAACGGGACCTGGCACCTTCAGAGTGAAAGCACACACTGAATGAAACACAATGCTCAGGCAGGGATTGATTGGGGCAGCTGGGTTAATTACCAGGTGACAGACAGCAATAGGCTGAGGACGCACAAGGGGTGTGACCTACAGCAGGTACAAAAAGCAGGAAGTGATCGGGCGCCGCCCTTAAGCAGCAGAAACAGACACAAACAGACAGCATGGAGGGAAGCCAGAGAGACACCCTGGACTGGAGATCAAGTGCGCGCTCTTCACAGTGGGAGATGGACCACTATGCAAGGACGCCGCCAGGTATGTTACAATAATGTAGACCCTCGTTCCCAAACTGTAACTCCTGTTGGTGGAGACAATGATGAAGACGATGATGAGACTCAAATACCTGATTGGAGCGACAACTTGACTTTTCGGTCAGGGCAGGAAGAGGTTGGCTCTGAGGACGACGGGTGTGAGAACACACAGGGTGATGATGACGAGGTTGTAGATCCCACTTACTGTCAACCCACAGTCAGCCAGTCGATGAGGTCAGCAGAGGAGGTGGAGGAGGATGTGACTAGCCCGGGGGATGGGGATGACTCGGTACCCGGACCTTTGCCTGGCCTTGGGGATGTCACAGTGGTCGGCTCCCTGGCCCGTACCCTGGGGTCACTCTTTAACCCCTTAAGCCCCGCGGGTGGTTTGCACGTTAATGACCGGGCCAATTTTTACAATTCTGACCACTGTCACTTTATGAGGTAATTACTCTCGAACGCTTCAACGGATCCCCCTGATTCTGAGATTGTTTTTTCGTGACATATTGTACTTCATGATTGTGGAAAAATTTCTTCGATATCACTTGCGTTTATTTGTGAAAAAAACGGAAATTTGGCGAAAATTTTGAAAATTTTGCAATTTTCAAAATTTGAATTTTTAAGCCCTGAAATCAGAGCGATATGTCACACAAAAGAGTTAATAAATAACATTTCCCACATGTCTACTTTACATCAGCACAATTTTGGAACCAAAATTTTTTTTTGTTAGGGAGCTATAAGGGTTAAAAGTTGACCAGCGATTTCTCATTTTTCCAACAAAATTTACAAAACCATTTTTTTAGGGACCACATCACATTTGAAGTCACTTTGAGAGGTCTTTATGACAGAAAATACCCAAAAGTGACACCATTCTAAAAACTGCACCCCTCAAGGTGCTCAAAACCACATTCAAGAACTTTATTAACCCTTCAGGTGCTTCACAGGAATTTTTTGAATGTGGAAGAAAAAAATGAACATTTAACTTTTTTCACAAAAATGTTAATTTAGACCCAATTTTTTTTATTTTCACAGGGGTAACAAGAAAAAATGGACCCCAAAATTTGTTGTGCAATTTCCCCTGGGCACGCAGATACCCAATATTTGGGGAAAAAATACTGTTTGGGCGCACGGCAGGGCTCGGAAGGGAAGGAGCGCTATTTGACTTTTTGATTGTAAAATTTGCTTGAATAATTAGCGGACGCCATGTTGTGTTTGGAGAGCCCATGTGTGCCCAAACTTTGGAGCTCCCCCACAAGTGACCCCATTTTGGAAACTAGACCCCCCAAGGCACCTTTCTAGATGCATAGTGAGCACTTGGAACCCCCAGGTGCTTCACAAATTGATTCGTAACAATGAAAAAGTGAAAAAAAAAACACTTTTTCATTTTTATGAATCAATTTGTGAAGCACCTGAGTGTTCCAAGTGCTCACAATGCATCTAGATAGGTGCCTTGGGGGGTCTAGTTTCCAAAATGGGGTCACTTGTGGGGGAGCTCCAATGTTTGGGCACACAGCGGCTCTCCAAACGCAACATGGTGTCGCTAACAATTTGAGCCGATTTTCCGTTAAATTTGTTAGAGGACACCATGTTGCATTTAGAGAGTCCCTGTGTGCCCAAACATTGGAGCTCCCCCACAAGTGACCCCATTTTGGAAACTAGACCCCCCAAGGCACCTATCTAGATGCATAGTGAGCACTTGGAACCCCCAGGTGCTTCACAAATTGATTCGTAACAATGAAAAAGTGAAAAAAAAAACACTTTTTCATTTGTATGAATCAATTTGTGAAGCACCTGAGGGTTCCAAGTGCTCACTATGCATCTAGATAGGTGCCTTGGGTGGTCTAGTTTCCAAAATGGGGTCACTTGTGGGGGAGCTCCAATATTTGGGCACACAGCGGCTCTCTAAATGCAACATGGTGTCCGCTAACAAATTTAACGCAAAATTGGCTCAAATTGTTAGCGACACCATGTTGCGTTTGGAGAGCTGCTGTGTGCCCAAACATTGGAGCTCCCCCACAAGTGACCCCATTTTGGAAACTAGACCCCCCAAGGCACCTATCTAGATGCATAGTGAGCACTTGGAACCCCCAGGTGTTTCACAAATTGATTCGTAACAATGAAAAAGTGAAAAAAAAAACACTTTTTCATTTTTATGAATCAATTTGTGAAGCACCTGGGGGTTCCAACTGCTCACTATGCATCTAGATAGGTGCCTTGGGGGGTCTAGTTTCCAAAATGGGGTCACTTGTGGGAGAGCTCCAATGTTTGGGCACACAGGGACTCTCTAAATGCAACATGGTATCCGCTAACAAATTGAATGGAAAATCGGCTCAAATTGTTAGCGGACACCACATTGCGTTTGGAGAGCTTCTCTGTGCCCAAACTTTGGAGCTCCCCCACAAGTGACCCCATTTTGGAAACTAGACCCCCCAAGGCACCTTTCTAGATGCATAGTGAGCACTTGGAACCCCCAGGTGCTTCACAAATTGATTCGTAATAATGAAAAAGTGAAAAAAAAAACACTTTTTCATTTTTACGAATCAATTTGTGAAGCACCTAGGGGTTCCAAGTGCTCACTATGCATCTAGATAGGTGCCTTGGGGGGTCTAGTTTCCAAAATGGGGTCACTTGTGGGGGAGCTCCAATGTTTGGGCACACAGGGACTCTCTAAATGCAACATGGTATCCGCTAACAAATTGAATGGAAAATCGGCTCAAATTGTTAGCGGACGCCACATTGCGTTTGGAGAGCCCCTCTGTGCCCAAACTTTGGAGCTCCCCCACAAGTGACCCCATTTTGGAAACTAGACCCCCCAAGGCACCTTTCTAGATGCATAGTGAGCACTTGGAACCCCCAGGTGCTTCACAAATTGATTCGTAATAATGAAAAAGTGAAAAAAAAAACACTTTTTCATTTTTACGAATTAATTTGTGAAGCACCTAGGGGTTCCAAGTGCTCACTATGCATCTAGATAGGTGCCTTGGGGGGTCTAGTTTCCAAAATGGGGTCACTTGTGGGGGAGCTCCAATGTTTGGGCACACAGGGACTCTCTAAATGCAACATGGTATCCGCTAACAAATTGAATGGAAAATCGGCTCAAATTGTTAGCGGACGCCACATTGCGTTTGGAGAGCCCCTCTGTGCCCAAACTTTGGAGCTCCCCCACAAGTGACCCCATTTTGGAAACTAGACCCCCCAAGGCACCTTTCTAGATGCATAGTGAGCACTTGGAACCCCCAGGTGCTTCACAAATTGATTCGTAATAATGAAAAAGTGAAAAAAAAAACACTTTTTCATTTTTACGAATTAATTTGTGAAGCACCTAGGGGTTCCAAGTGCTCACTATGCATCTAGATAGGTGCCTTGGGGGGTCTAGTTTCCAAAATGGGGTCACTTGTGGGGGAGCTCCAATGTTTGGGCACACAGGGACTCTCTAAATGCAACATGGTATCCGCTAACAAATTGAATGGAAAATCGGCTCAAATTGTTAGCGGACGCCACATTGCGTTTGGAGAGCCCCTCTGTGCCCAAACTTTGGAGCTCCCCCACAAGTGACCCCATTTTGGAAACTAGACCCCCCAAGGCACCTTTCTAGATGCATAGTGAGCACTTGGAACCCCCAGGTGCTTCACAAATTGATTCGTAATAATGAAAAAGTGAAAAAAAAACACTTTTTCATTTTTACGAATTAATTTGTGAAGCACCTAGGGGTTCCAAGTGCTCACTATGCATCTAGATAGGTGCCTTGGGGGGTCTAGTTTCCAAAATGGGGTCACTTGTGGAGGAGCTCCAATGTTTGGGCACACAGGGACTCTCCAAATGCAACATGATATCCGCTAACAATTTGAGCCGACAATTTGTTAGCGGATATCATGTTGCATTTGGAGAGTCCCTGTGTGCCCAAACATTGGAGCTCCCCCACAAGTGACCCCATTTTGGAAACTAGACCCCCCAAGGCACCTATCTAGATTCATAGTGAGCACTTGGAACCCCAGGTGCTTCACAAATTGATTCATAAAAATGAAAAAGTGTTTTTTTTTTCACTTTTTCATTTTTACGAATCAATTTGTGAAGCACCTGGGGGTTCCAAGTGCTCACTATGCATCTAGAAAGGTGCCTTGGGGGGTCTAGTTTCCAAAATGGGGTCACTTGTGGGGGAGCTCCAAAGTTTGGGCACAGAGGGGCTCTCCAAACGCAATGTGGTGTCCGCTAACAATTTGAGCCGATTTTCCATTTAATTTGTTAGCGGATACCATGTTGCATTTAGAGAGTCCCTGTGTGCCCAAACATTGGAGCTCCCCCACAAGTGACCCCATTTTGGAAACTAGACCCCCCAAGGCACCTATCTAGATTCATAGTGAGCACTTGGAACCCCAGGTGCTTCACAAATTGATTCATAAAAATGAAAAAGTGTTTTTTTTTTCACTTTTTCATTTTTACGAATCAATTTGTGAAGCACCTGGGGGTTCCAAGTGCTCACTATGCATCTAGAAAGGTGCCTTGGGGGGTCTAGTTTCCAAAATGGGGTCACTTGTGGGGGAGCTCCAAAGTTTGGGCACAGAGGGGCTCTCCAAACGCAATGTGGTGTCCGCTAACAATTTGAGCCGATTTTCCATTCAATTTGTTAGCGGACACCATGTCGCGTTTGGAGAGCCCGTGATGTGCCTAAACAGTGGAGCTCCCCCACAAGTGTCCCCATTTTGGAAACTATACCCCTCAAAGATTTTATTAAGGTGTATAGTGAACATTTTGAACCCAGAGGTACGGCACATTATTTGTTTACATTAGGTCATCATATTGAATAAGTTTTCATTATTCTTGAGCGCAAGTGCTCGCTACTTGAGTTTGCATCGGGTACTCAGGTATGCACCATGTACAGCGTGTGCTCGAGTGACATGCTCGAGTCCCTGCTCCGCATGTTTCACGGTTATTAGACACCCAAAAAAAAACATGCGGGGATCGCTCGTGCATGGCAGGCAATCCCCGTAAAGTTTTTTGGCCGCGAAGCATATGGGGCAGAGACTCGAGCATGTCACTCAAATACCCACGATACTAAATGCATACCAGAGCACCCGATGCAAACTCAAGTAGCGAGCACTTGCTCTCAACACTAGTCGCCATATCGTCATCTTTTTTTCTTACTTTTGAAAAAAATCCCAACCCCAGCCCTAACCCTAGCACAACCCTAGCCCCAGCACAACCCTAGCCCCAGCACAACCCTAGCCCCAGCACAACCCTAGCCCCAGCACAACCCTAGCCCCAGCACAACCCTAGCCCCAAACCCAGCCCTAACCCTAGCCCAATCCTAACTCAAGAGTTTATTTTTGACGCCGTTCCTTGTGCGGTATAAGTGATTAGACGACTTTATTCTTCGGGTCGGTGTGATTACAGCAATGCCAGAATCATATGGGGTTTTTATGACTGACAGCTGTCACACACTAAAAGACGCATTTTTTGTAAAATCTAGTTTTTGCATCGCCATATTTTGAGAGCTATAATTTTTCCAAATTTTGGCAGACAGTCATGTGACGGCTCGTTTTTTGCGGGATGACTTGACGTTGTTATTGGTGCCATTTTCAGGCACGTGACATTTTTTGATCGCTTTCTATTCCGATTTTTGGGAGGCAGAATAAACAAAAACCAACAATTCAGGAATTGTTTTTTTTTTTTTTTTTTATTCTGTTCCGCGTGTGGTAAAATTGATGAGGCAGCTTTACTCTTCGGGTCAGTACGTTTACAGCGGTACCACATTTGTATAATTTTTCTATGTTTTGGCGCTTATACACAATAAAAGCTATTTTATAGAAAAAAATATTTTTTAGTATCGCTTTATTCTGAGAGCTATAACTTTTTTATTTTTCGGCTGATGGAGCTATATGGCGGCTTGTTTTTTGCGGGACGAGATGACGTTTTCAGCGGTATCATTTTTATTTATATGCGTCTTTTTGATCGCGTGTTATTCCACTTTTTGTTTGGCGGTATGGTGATAAAGCATTGTTTTTTGCTTGTTTTTTTTTTTTTTTTTTTTACCGTGTTCACTGAAGGGGTTAACTAGTGGGACAGTTTTATAGGTCAGGTTGTTCCGGACGCGGCGATACCAAATATGTGTACTTTTATTGTTTTTTTTTTATTTTTTTTATAATAATATTTATTGATGGGTACATTATATTTTTATTTTTGGTGTATTATTTTTTTTATTTTTTTATAATATTTTTGCACATTTTTTTTTTTTTTTTTTTTCCACTTTCACACAGTTTATACACTTTATTACTTTGTCCCACTCTGGGACTTTCACTTTTTTTTTTCTGATCGCCTGCATGGCACAGGAATGGAGCACCATCCCTATGCCATGAAGGCTGTCAGAAGTGCACAGTGTGAAGATTGCTTGGAGATGCACTGCGCATGTCCAAGCAATCTTCCTGCTCTCTGGTGACCCGGATGTTGTCATGACGACATCGGGTCGTCATGGCAACACCCGGGAAGCCTTTGCAGACTGCGCTGGAAGCCGGAAGAGGAGGTGAGTATCGGCGATCACCTCCCCTTGCCCCCGCAATGCCGCGATCGACTTCGATCGACTTCGATCGCAGCATCGCGGGGGTTAATGTGCTGGGAGCGGTGCGTGACCGCTCCCTGCACATAGTACCGGGTGTCAGCTATGACAATCAGCTGACACCCGGCGGCGATCGCGCCCGCACAGCCTGTGTGCGCGCGCGATCGCCATGACGTACTAATACGGGTCTGGCTCTTAAGTCCCAGGGCACAGACGCGTATTAGTACGTCAGATGTTATTAAGGGGTTAAAAGGGTGGATAATTGTTAATTTTATAAGAGTTCATGACGCCACCTGTGGTATCTGGTGAGAAGCACCAGCGCTGCAGCAGTCCACTGAGGTCGGTGATAAGGCAGCTCGATGGTATAGCTCCCCACAGGTGGAGCTAGGTCTCAGGGCAGCGTATGCAGGGGGAATGCAGGACAGGCGAGACCCAGCTGGGTTAGAGCAAGAACGGGAACGGACACGGTAGTCACTTAGGTACCTTTTACTGGTGGAAATTCAGGCACATCCCGGAGCACTGTATGGTGAAGGGGGCATATCAGGATCCTCCCCAATGAGCGGGTGTAGGGCTTCCTGTTTCTTGCCTCTGCGTAGTAAGTTTCTGACCTGCCTGGAGCTAGGCCTAACTTTGTCTCTGTCCTGCGCTGGCTGACCTTGTGGTAGGGCCTTCTCTTGGAGTTCACGCTCCCAGTATGCGGGGCCTAAGCGTCTCCTGGCTCTGTTACGTATCAGCACCTTAGCGATCCTGAGACTTGTAGTTCTCCAGGGATTCCGGTTATGCCTTACTGGGTCATAGAGATCCCGGTAAGCTCGGATCCGTTGTCCGGTAAATGCTTTGGAGTGAGCTGGTTAAGCTCCTCTGCCCCTTATGTACTAACTCGCCACTCGCCTTCGGCCTACTCGGGCCCTCACTAGGCTATACACACTAACGGCAGCTTGCCGCGCTTCACCGATCTTATGGCGCCGGCACACCTTAAGCTCTATCTGGGCTCCCTGAATCTAGCTAGCAGGAGCCTCGTGCTCCACTGCTGAACTATTAACTGAGTTCTCTAGACTAGACTGAGCTCCACTGCAGACTGACCTCTCTTAGGCTTCTCTACTGCAGGAACTCTTCAGAGGAACTGAACTGCCTAGCTCCACCTTCCCTATTTATATCCCTAACGGGCTCCCTCTGCTGGTCTGAGGTGGAAGGTGGAGATGTGTGAATGTTTATGGGGGCCTCTTGTGGAGGATTCCATCAATGCACTCTTCTAGGATCTGTGATACCAAGCGCAGCGGGGCGTCACAGATGCTATTGACGACGAGGTTAGGTTGCTCCTTCCTGGACAGAGACGGAGTACTGGAAGCACGTCAACAACTGCATCCTCAACCACAACTCTGCCTCTGACCACAAGTCGTAGTGGCTCTTCAGGTTGCATGGGCTCTAAGCCTTGCATAGCCTGGGCATTTTTTCAGATCGATAAGGATGACCCAACTCGTGTTATCTGTAATATTTGTCACCAAAAGCTAAGTAGAGGCCAAAAAGTTGCAGTGGGAAGCTCACTGTGCTACAATGCGGCCTAGCGGGCCGGGCCAACCACCGTCTGCCCCATCTTGTGCATCCGCAGCCTCTTCATCCTCTGTGACTGGGGGGACAGCAGTCACACATGTTTTTGGACGCAGACCTGCCACCTCTTTACCCGCAACAGCCAGTGTGATTGTCAGGTCGTCAGTTCATTGGGAAGTGGAAACACCTGCTGGTGTTGAGCGCTCTCTGACATCGAGAGCACCACCTTTGGATCAAGGCAACCTAACATGTCCGCCTGCATCTTCCTCACAGACCGGCAGTTTGCCGGGGACACCCTACTCAACCCCGTCTAAGCACAACAGCCAGCCCTCGGTCCCTCAGATGTGGAAAAGTAAAAGACCATTTCCTCCTAGCCATGACAAAGCTAAGAGGTTGAATTTCACCATCTGCAAGCTGTTGGCTGCAGAAATGCTGCCTTTCCGCCTGGAGGACACAGAGGATTTTCGAGACCTTATGTCCGTTGCAGTGCCCCAGTACCAGATGCCCAGTCGGCACTACTTCTCAAAGAAAGGTGTGCCTGCGCTCCACCAGCATGTCGCACACAACATCACCACTTCTTTGAGAAACTCTGTGTGTGACAGGGTGCATTTCACCACAGGCACTTGGACGAGTAGGCATGGACAGGGGCGTTACATGCCGCTGACTGGGCACTGGGTAACTATGGTGACAGCAGGACAAGGGGCTGCTGTCCAAGTCTTACCGTCCCCACGAGTTGTGCGTCAATCCTCTTTATCTCAAAATTCCTCCACTGCTTCTGCCTCCTCAACCTCCTCTCGGTCCTCCACCTGCACCCAAAGTCTGTCTGGTAATGCCACCTGCTTTCTAACTGCGCAGAAGGAATCCTGCACACCTCCTTACTATGCTGGCAGCAGGGCTCAACGGCATCAGTGCTTACTTTGAAATGTCTGGGAAATGTGAGTCACACAGCTGAGGAGTTGTGGTCAGCTCTGGAGACCCAGTTTCATGAATGGTTGTCTCCACTGGACCTGCAACCAGGGAAGGCCGTGTGCGACAATGCTGCAAACCTGGGTGCGGCCCTTCACCGGGGCAATGTCACACACGTGCCTTGTATGGCTCACGTGTTGAACCTGGTTGTCCATAAATTTTTAGCCCACTATCCCGGACTAGATGGCCTTCTGCAGAGGGCACGGTCGCTGTGTGCTCACTTCCGCCGTTCGCATCCCGCAGCTCAACGACTTACATCTCTACAGAAGTCGTTGGGCCTGCCAGTTCACCGGCTGAAATGCGATGTGCCCACACGGTGGAATTCAACTCTGCACATGTTGCAGCGACTGTGGCAGCACCGACAAGCCCTGGTGCAATACGTTCTGACGTATAGCCTGGGCCAACGAGATCCCGAGGTGGGGCAAATCACGCAGCAGGAGTGGTCTCAGATCAGGGACCTATGAAGTTGACGCGCCCCCTGGGCCGTGGGGTACCCGGAGCTGGGGGTTGTAGTCACTGTGGCGGTGACCCGGTCCGTGACCCAGGGCGGTCAATCCAAGGGTAATTTGTATATATGGGTTTTATAATGTCCGACTACGCCACCTGTGGAGTGCGGCCAAAGGGGCCGCCGCTACGGAACAGTCCTCTGAAACTGGTGGTTTTGCAGCAATGGTATTATTACTCCCCACAGGAAGAGTGTAGCTTCAGGGCAGTGTGGGTGGATGATGGTGGTTGTAGTGCAGGGAGTCAGTAATGAACACAGAGTCCGTGTGATGCAGTCCCAAGATCTTTACTCACAGTTGTTGCAGTCCAGATTACAGGTACCAGAGCAATCTCCCCCGTCGTGCTGTGCGTACTCAGTGAGGGGCTCAGTCCACTCCCAGATAGCTCCGGAGTACTTAGCAGGACCCCCTTCTGTGTGTCCTTTCTCTGGCCTTCTCCCTGCACCTCACACCCAGTGACACTTCTATCCGGTATCCTCGGGTCTTGGCGGGCGACGTGTGTTCCGTCCCCTGGGTCCTATGTGGCTACCTTCTTAGTGAGACTGGTGTGGACTTTGGCCTGCAGTACATGAAATGCTGCAGCCTCCGGTTTCTAGTTGAGCCTTGCTGTTTCTCCGCTAGTTGAGGGACCGGTTCCCCTTATCTGGCCTGACCCCTCTACCTCCTGGTAGCAGCGGGAGTACGGGTGGCCTTCTGCACGGCCCGTAGCCCTAGGGTCCCTTCGGTTCCTGGAGCCTTCCTGCTCCCACTCCTCTCTTCTCTCCTTCAGTCCTGGGACTCTCAGGCTAGGCCCGCCTCCGGAGCAGAGCTCATGCAGAGCCTGTGCTCCTATCACTTTTCCTCCTCTGACTGGCTTGCTCTTTCTAAGATGGCTTCCTATTTATACTTTCCCTGTCATGTGCTCCCCTAAGCTGCTCCCCTAAGAACCCACTACATAGGACCCTCCTGCCAGCTAGGGACCTGGGACTGTGCTCTCCCTTAGGAGCAATCTCGCCCTACCCCCACTGCGGGTATGTGTTGGATGCAGGTGTTAGGGTCCCGAGCCATATGCCTTCCTTACCTGAGGGTGAGATACCACACCTCTGGGTGAGATGCAGTAACTCTGTGGCGACTGAACCCTCAGGGGCGCCACACACCCTTCTGCACAGTTTTGAAATGGCGACGAAGATGTTTAGTGCTGACGACGATGCCATTATCAGCATGACTATTCCGGTGATTTACATGCTGGAGCACACATTAAACAGAATTCAGAGTCAGGTGGTGGGACAAGAGGAGGTGGAGGAAGTAGAGGAGGAGTCGTATGCGGAAGGGATAACATCTCCAAGGTCCAGACGGTCGGCAGCACCAAGGTGGCAAGCATGGGAGGGTGGGGGACAGGGATTAACCAGGGCGCATGGTAGCAGCCAAACTGTTGAGGAAGGTGCAGGAGCCGAGGAAGAAGTGGAGGACGAACTGGCGATGGGCATGGAAGACTCATCAGATGAGGGAGACCTTGATCACATTTCTGTTGTGCGAGGTTGGGGGGAGAGGGCAGAGGAAGGAAGCATGATTCTTACCTCGTACCAACACAACAAGTACTTGGTCCTCCTGGATGCGCAAGACACATGAGTGCCTTCTTGCTGCACTACCTGCAACATGACCCTCGGATTGTCAGAATTCGAAGTAATCCCGACTACTGGGTTGCCACACTCTTAGATCCCCGGTACAAAAGTAAATTTGCCGAAATAATTCCTGCCATAAAAAGGGATTTACGCATGCAGGAGTATCTGCAGACGCTGTTGCAGAATCTTACATGTGCTTTTCCACAAAACACCAGTGGTGCACGTAGTGAATCTCACAGTTCTAACTTGCCAACCGTGGGACTGTCGAGTCTTCATCACTCAAACCGTAACAGTAACACAGTATCTGCTGGTAACAGCAATTTTGTGGAATCGTTTCACCACTTTTTTAGACCATCCTTTGCAAGGCCACAGGAGACAAGAAGTCTGACACATAGTCAACGCCTAGAGAGGATGGTACAGGAGTATCTCCAAGTGAACATCGAAGCCATGACTGTGTCACTGGACCCTTGCTCATTTTGGGATTCCAATCTGGAAAAATGGCCGGAGCTCGCCACTCACGCCTTGGAGATCTTGTCATGCCCTGCAGCCAGCGTTCTCTCTGAACGTGTGTTCAGCGCTGCTGGTGGTGTGCTGACAGATAAGCGCACGCGGCTGTCCACTGAGAATGTAGACAGACTCACGTTCATAAAGATGAACAAATCATGGATTCGCAAGGACTTTTCTACCTCTGTGTCATCCTGGGGAGACTAAAAGCTTGAGGATTTGGTAAAATCACCTCACCAACCGTTTTAAGCAACTGTGGGGCAATTGATGCCACTTAACCCTAGAACACATGACCATAAAAATCTACACTTTCACATACCTGGGGCCTTTTAGGCCCGTGTGCAAATAACATGGAATAACTCAAACTCAAATGACAAACAACTATATACATGAAGAATACCTAGAGTTTCAAAATTCTAAATAAAGTAATCTTGCAGAAAATAGAAAACAATTAACAGGGCGGGCCTGCGAGGCCCCAGGTATGCGTTCTAGGGTTAAATGGTGTCTGTGCCACAATTTTGGGAAAAAATGGAGACTCTTTTTGGAGTCCCCTTGCTGTGTCTTACGTGACGTTGGCATCGTCAATTCCGGGTGGGTTGGGTCGCTCTCCCCCCCTTTTAACTGTAAGAAACTACATACACTATGGCTTGGGGTAACACAGATGGTTGAGTCTGAAGAGCTGTTTACTCAGAGGTCTGCTCCAAATCTTCAGTGTCTGCTAGTCAGCGTAGAATTTTTAACTGCATCTAGCCTAGGCAATACTTTGGGCGTAGTAGCCCTGCTGCGAAGCAAGCTGCACCGCCTGTGTATCTAATAAGAATTTTTAAATGCATCTAGCCTAGGCAGACTGTGGGTACCCCCAACCAAACCCAGACGCTCAGCCCCCCTACCGCCCCCCTTTCCTTGACAATACAATAATGTAACTCTTACAACTGGATGGGTGAGGATCGGTCACAGCTTTATTAACTCTTTATACTCATTCCATTAGAAAGGCATATTATTTCTAAAATAATTCAGCTTGTTGCAGCATGCCCTGGGTCTCCACTCCGGCAAGTTGGCCAACAAGTGTAACTCTCCAACATGTCCTTTCTGTTTCCAGGCCACGGAGGATCCTGCGTACTCGTATGCAGGACTCTGACCCCCACCCATCACTCTTAACGCTTGTTCCACTCCGTCCTGGAGTCCTGACAGGAATATGTCCAGTCCAATATCCATTAAGTGAACACCGTCGGGCCGTATGAGGCCTGCTTTATCTCCTTCCAGTTGTCGGTGTCGTATCACTACACCGCCTCTGTCTCTTCTAAATTTTGCCATCCGAATATTTATCACCCGCCTTGTCCGTTCGATGGCCGTGATGTCTCGCGCACCTTGCCATACCGCTATCGGCACAATCTCTGACCATACTATAGCTAGTTTTGTGAAAAATTCTCTGAAGTGCTCAGTGTCTAGTTTCATTATTGCCATTAGTTATGCGCTCTTGTGATGACCTAGGTTGTTTCCCACGGCCTGTATAACTAAGATGACCAGACCTCTTGCCTCTCTCCCTACCTTGATTACCTCCATTAGTACCTGTGGCCATAGCAGGCCTCTAATACCTCTCCAGTTGAAATATGTGTTATGAAACTCTAATTTCCTCCTGCCTGGGCGGACTTTAGCCCTTTTTTCTGCCCAATATATATACGAGTGGCCTGTCACCCACACTGTTGGCTTAGTGTCACCTGTAAAAGAAACAAACCACGTTAGGATAAGAAGTCCAGTCTTATGTATCTCGCCAAACACGTGGATCGCCATCTCCCTATCCTCTGAACTTCCGTTTCTGACAGTCCTGCTCTTGCTGCTTCCGTGGCCGCGCCTATGCGAAATGAGTGTGTCCCGTAATCTTTGCGGTGGTTCCCTGCCGATGTTATGCATTTATTAAATATAGCTTGGAACTGGTATCTTGATAATGGCGTTCCATCAATGTGTGATAGGAAGAAATTACTTTGTGATCTGATGGTTAGATGTTTTTACTATTGTTACCCGACTCAGTGTACCGTTTGTGGGTTGTAGAAGTACCCAAGTGCCCCTGCCCGCTGGAACCGTTTTCGATTGGCGTATGCGTAGACGTATTGCATTATTGGCTATGACTACGTCCTGGTGTAATAAGCCTCCACTGATGGTAATTTTGGATTGAGGGACTAATTCGCTTATGCATAGCGCCCCGAAGAAGGCGATCACAAATGCAGTAGACAGTAGTGTTGCTTCAAATTGTGAGTGTCATATTAATGGTGTTAGGGATATGATGTGAGAAATCAGTTTTAGTGACACGGGACGGGACGTCTACACTCCTGACTTGGCTGACCCCTTTTCCACCCTTTTATGGATTGTCTGATGATGAATCTTTATCACATCTCCCCAATTCAGTAGTTGGAAGTGAAATGCTACTCCGGTCAGACACCGCTGCGCTGACGCCCCTGATATGCCTCATTAGCTGGTGGAGAAATTCTATGGCGACTTGTGATCTGGCTTGATCACATTGGTCAACCCGTCTGCCTGCTACTAGTCGTGTCCACTCTTCCCATGCCTTACCGTATGCTTGCCACGTCGATGGGGCAACTGACGCTCTGATTAATGGCATCAACTATTCGCCACTAGATCCCATAGGGAGGGTGGGCAACTGTTGCCCGATGGGTGGGCATTGGGGAAGAGCTCTGTGAAAATCTGCCAATTGAATTGTTATAAAGCATTAGCAACAGCTTTAGACCCCTCAGCATAGTGGCTAGCGCGGACCCATACATTGTGTTTTAGGCACAGGAATGCTAGCCGGCGTAGTAGGCCTAGCACTGGGAGAGACGATGATGCCATCTTATTAATGCAATGCGCTAGGCTGGTGTTTTTTGTTATGAAGCGTATATTTTTGTTAGCCAGGCGCGCGCCCCATATTTCTATTGCTACCACTATTGGGAAGAAAAATTATTTTCAGGGCTAGATGCAGCTAAAAATTATTATTAATTTCAAAGCTGGTGGAGCTTGGTATAGATAGCCTAATACAATGAGTACCACACACTGCTACAAGTCCAAATATTTTTTCAGAGCTAGATGCAGAAAAAAATTATTGAATTTGCAACCTGATGGAGGTCAGTATAGATAGACTAATAGACCAAGTCCCACACACTGCTAGAAGCCTAAATATTTTTCAGAGCTAGATGCAGATAAAAATTATTTTTAATTTGCAACCTGGTGGAGGTTAGTATAGATGGACTAATAGACCAAGTCCCACACACTGCTAGAAGCCTAAATATTTTTTCAGAGCTAGATGCAGAAAAAAATTATGTTGAATTTGCAACCTGATGGAGGTCAGTATAGATGGACTAATAGAACAAGTCCCACACACTGCTAGAAGCTGAAATATTTTTTCAGAGCCAGATGCAGAAAAAAAATATTTTTAATTTGCAACCTGATGGAGGTCAGTATAGATGGACTAATAGAACAAGTCCCACACACTGCTAGAAGCCCAAATATTTTTTCAGAGCTAGATGCAGAAAAAAATTATATTGAATTTGCAACCTGATGGAGGTCAGTATAGATGGACTAATAGAACAAGTCCCACACACTGCTACAAGCCGAAATATTTATTCAGAGCTAGATGCAGAAAAAAATTATGTTGAATTTGCAACCTGATGGAGGTCAGTATAGATGGACAAATAGAACGAGTCTCACACACTGCTAGAAGCCTAAATATTTTTTCAGAGCTAGATGCAGAAAAAAATTATATTGAATTTGCAACCTGATGGAGGTCAGTATAGATGGACTAATAGAACAAGTCCCACACACTGTTAGAAGCCTAAATATTTTTTCAGAGCTAGATGCAGATAAAAATTATTTTTAATTTGCAACCTGGTGGAGGTTAGTATAGATGGACTAATAGACCAAGTCCCACACACTGCTAGAAGCCCAAATATTTTTTCCGAGCTAGATGTAGAAAAAAATTATATTGAATTTGCAACCTGATGAAGGTCAGTATAGATGGACTAATAGAGAAAGTCCCACACACTGCTAGAAGCCTAAATATTTTTTCCGAGCTAGATGTAGAAAAAAATTATATTGAATTTGCAACCTGATGGAGGTCAGTATAGATGGACTAATAGAACAAGTCCCACACACTGCTAGAAGCTGAAATATTTTTTCAGAGCTAGATGCAGAAAAAAATTATTTTTAATTTGCAGTCTGATGGAGGTCAGTATAGATGGACAAATAGAACAAGACCCACACACTGCTACAAGCCAAAATATTTTTTCAGAGCTCGATGCAGAAAAAAATTATATTGAATTTGCACCCTGGTGGAGGTTAGTATAGATGGACTAATAGAATGATGCTATGCCCAAAAAGTTTTACTTCACTAGGTGCAGTAAAAAATTTTGTATTCTATACACAGGTGGTATATCTTGCAACACAGATAGGCTACTCCACTGACTAACACACTCTGCAGTAGGCCAAAAAGGATTAGCTTTGCTAGATTCAGCCAAATGCTGTGAAAAAAACTTGCACAGCACTGGCACAGACCTGCCTGGCAAAAACTGATAGGAACTGATGTAACCTAGTCCTGAAAAGGACTCCAATTACAATTAGTCTTTACTCCCACAATCTATCTATTTAAGAGCACAGACCTGCCTGATAAAAGTCGTAGGAAATGCTGTAACCTAGTCCTTAAAAGGACTGCAATCACAACTATTCCCTACTCCCAAGCTATCTGTATATTTGTGCGAAAATTGGCTTGAAATTAACAAGGTATAGCGCACACAGCAACAGCGGTGCCGTCTAACACGCAGCTGCAGCAGTGAGAAAATGGTGGCGACGGGGAAAATGGCTTGGTCTTATAGGGCAAGGACATGTGACATACACTGCCAATCACACATGCCCTTGCTTGTGTGAAAAAAAGCACTTCGCTCCGTGTGTGCGCTGCTGATAGGCTGACAGACTGCACCTCCCCACTGTAAATGCGGGAAAGAGAAAAAAAAATGGAGATCTTCATTATTCCTGCAGAGATCCATCCCCTGCCCCTCCCCCCACCCCGCTGTACACTCAAACTGCGTATTAACATTAATTTTCATCATTACTGAGAAAAAATCCAGTTATGATTTTGGTGCACGAACAGTTATCGAACATAACCTCGAAAAGCCGAATTTTTTTCAAATCGTTCGTGTTCGCCGAACGGCTCGAACACCGCCCAAAACAGCTCGAATTTGAGATTGGCGAACAGTTCGAGTAGAACAACGCTCATCTCTAATTGCCAACACCTGTTAGGTGCCACAGGTAAATTACAGGTGCTGTTAATTACACGAATTAGAGAAGCATCACATGATTTTTCAAACAGTGCCAATACTTTTGTCCACCCCCTTTTTTAGGTTTGGTGTGGAATTATATCCAATTTGGCTTTAGGACAATTCTTTTTGTGTTTTTCATTGAAGACAAATTAAATGAAGAGAATAATACCAAAGAATTTGTGATTGCAATCATTTTCAGGAAGAAACTGAGCATTATCTGACAGAATTGCAGGGGTGCCAATACTTTTGGCCAGCACTGTATATATATACTGTGTGTATGTATATATATATATATATATATATATATATATATATATATATATATATAAATAAACATTTTTATAGCGCCAACATACTCCGCAGCACTTTACAATTTTAGGGGGGCTTGAACAGATAAAAAGACATTACCAATTAAGCATAACTCAGATATTAAAAGGAGTGAGGGCCCTGCTCGCAAGCTTACAGTCTATGAGGAAATGGGGGAGACACAAAAGGTAAAATGTACATATATTGTATAATACATCCATTATATGCTAAATAGGGTAAGTACATAACACTACATGAACTGGTCGCCAGACAGTATGTGTACAGTACAGACAGAGGATGTTCAGTGCATGGATGAGGTTCGGATTATGGAGGATTTTAGTTTGAAGTCATTAGCAGAACGGAGGGCACGTGTAGCGTGGTAGACTGAGACAAGGGAGGAGATGTAGAGAGGTGCTGAATCGTGGAGAGCTTTGTGGGTAAGAGTGATAAGTTTATATTAACTCTGTATTGGATGGGGAAGAGGCATCGGTGTATTGGTTTGTGTATATATATATATATATATATATATATATATATATATATATATACACAAACCGAGGCATCGGTGTATTGGTTTGTGTATATATATATATATATATATATATATATATATATATATATATATATATATATATATATATATGTATATACACAAACCGATACACCGATGCCTCTTCCCTGTGCACTGGCTGCCCATCCAATACAGAGTTAATATAAACTTATCACTCTTACCCACAAAGCTCTCCACGATTCAGCACCTCTATATATATAGTACAGACCAAAAGTTTGGACACACCTTCTCATTTAAAGATTTTTCTGTATTTTCATGACTATGAAAATTGTACATTCACACTGAAGGCATCAAAACTATGAATTAACACATGTGGAATTATATACTTAACAAAAACGTGTGAAACAACTGCTTTGCACACTCTTGGCATTCTCTTGATGAGCTTCAAGAAGTAGTCACCGGAAATGGTTTTCACTTCACAGGTGTGCCCTGTCAGGTTTAATAAGTCGTATTTCTTGCCTTATAAATGGGGTTGGGACCATCAGTTGTGTTGTGCAGAAGTCTGGTGGATACACAGCTGATAGTCCTACTGAATAGACTGTTAGAATTTGTATTATGGCAAGAAAAAAGCAGCTAAGTAAAGAAAAACAAGTGGCCATCGTTACTTTAAGAAATGAAGGTCGGTCAGTCCAAAAAATTGGGCAAACTTTGAAAGTGTCCCCAAGTGCAGTTGCAAAAACCATCAAGCGCTACAAAGAAACTGGCTCACATGAGGACCGCCCCAGGAAAGGAAGACCAAGAGTCACCTCTGCTTCTGAGGATAAGTTTATCCGAGTCACCAGCCTCAGAAATTGCAGGTTAACAGCAGCTCAGATTAGAGACAAGGTCAATGCCACACAGAGTTCTAGCAGCAGACACATCTCTTCAACAACTGTTAAGAGGAGACTTTGTGCAGCAGGCCTTCATGGTAAAATAGCTGCTAGGAAACCACTGCTAAGGACAGGCAACAAGCAGAAGAGACTTGTTTGGGCTAAAGAACACAAGGAATGGACATTAGACCAGTGGAAATCTGTGGTTTGGTCTGATGAGTCCAAATTTGAGATCTTTGGTTCCAACCACCGTGTCTTTGTGCGACGCAGAAAAGGTGAACGGATGGACTCTACATGCCTGGTTCCCACCGTGAAGCATGGAGGAGGAGGTGTGATGGTGTGGGGGTGCTTTGCTGGTGACACTGTTGGGGATTTATTCAAAATTGAAGGCATACTGAACCAGCATGGCTACCACAGCATCTTGCAGCGGCATGCTATTCCATCCGGTTTGCGTTTAGTTGGACCATGATTTATTTTTCAACAGGACAATGACCCCAAACACACCTCCAGGCTGTGTAAGGGCTATTTGACCAAGATGGAGAGTGATGGGGTGCTACGCCAGATGACCTGGCCTCCACAGTCACCAGACCTGAACCCAATCGAGATGGTTTGGGGTGAGCTGGACCACAGAGTGAAATCAAAAGGGCCAACAAGTGCTAAGCATCTCTGCGAACTCCTACAAGATTATTGGAAGACCATTTCCGGTGACTACCTCTTGAAGCTCATCAAGAGAATGCCAAGAGTGTGCAAAGCAGTCATCAAACAAAAGGTGGCTACTTTGAAGAACCTAGAATATAAGACATATTTTCAGTTGTTTCACACTTTTTTGTTAAGTATATAATTCCACATGTGTTAATTCATAGTTTTGATGCCTTCAGTGTGAATGTACAATTTTCATAGTCATGAAAATACAGAAAAATCTTTAAATGAGGTGTGTGCAAACTTTTGGTCTGTACTGTATATGTATATACACACACACAAACACAGACACATATAGAACCAGTACAGATACAGTTGTGCTCAAAAGTTTGCATACCCCGGCAGAATTTTTGCTTTCTTGGCCTTGTTTCAGAGAATATGAATGATAACAAAAAAGCTTTTTCTCCACTCATGGTTATTGGTTGGGTGAAGCCTTTTATTGTCAAACTACTGTGTTTTCTCTTTTTAAATCTTAATGACAACCAAAAACATCCAAATGACCCTGATCAAAAGTTCACATACCCTGGTGATTTTGGCTTGACAACATGCACAGAATTTGACACAAATGGGTTTGAATAAGTGAGTTTCTAGGATCCAGACAGACTCTTGCATCTTTCATCCAGCCACTGATATTTCTGGATTGTGAGTCATGGGGAAAGCAAAAGAATTGTCGACGGATCTACGGGAAATTGTAGTTGAACTGTATAACACAGGCTGGGCCGGCATTAGGGGCAGGCAGACTAGGTATCTGCATAGCGCCCCCACTCTCCCAGGGGCCCCCAGCCAGTGGCGTGCCGCTAATAGCGGAACTCCATGCGGTAGCTACGGGGCCTGTGAGTCAGCGGGGGCCGATGCCAGTGCCCGCCCCTTCCCTGCATCGCGTATTCAACTGTATCGGCATCATAGATGGAATTATACTATATGGGGGCATATGGGACTGCATTATACTATATGGGGGCATATGGGACTGTATTATACTATATGGAGGCATATGGGGCTGCATTATATACTATATGGGGGCATATGGGGCTATATTATACCATATGGGGGCATATGGGGCTGCATTATACTATATGGAGGCATATGGGGCTGCATTATACTATATGGGGGCATATGGGACTGCATTATACTATATGGGGGCATATGGGACTGCATTATACTATATGGGGGCATATGGGACTGTATTATACTATATGGAGGCATATGGTGCTGCATTATATACTATTTGGGGGCATATGGGGCTATATTATACCATATGGGGGCATATGGGGCTGCATTATACTATATGGGGGCTACATTATATTATATGGGTTTGCATTATACTGTATGTGGCCACGGCTGCATAATACTATATGGGGGCTACATTATACTGTATGGGGGTGTGGCTGCATTATACTATATGGGGGCATATGGGGCTGCATTATATTATATGGAGGCATATGGGGCTGCATTATACTATATGGGGGCATATGGGGAGTGCATTATACTATATGGGGGAATATGGGGCTGCATTATACTATATGGAGGCATATGGGGCTGCATTTCACGATATAGGGGCATATGGGGCTGCATTATACTGTATGGGTGCATATGGGGCTGCATTATACTATATGGGTGCATATGAGGCTGCATTATACTATTTGGGGGCTACATTATACTTTATGGGAAGCTGAATTATACTATATAGAGGCTACATTATATTATATGGGTTTGCATTATACTGTATGTTATACTGTATGTGGCTGTGGCTGCATTATACTATATGGGGGCTACATTATACTGTATGGGGGTGTGGCTGCATTATACTATATGGGGGCATATGGGGCTGCATTATACTATATGGAGGCATATGGGGGCTACATTATACTCTATGGGGGCTACTTTATACTCCATGCAGGCTACATTATACTCTATGGGGGCTACATTATACTCTGTTGGGGGCTGCACTATACTCTGTGGGGGTGGCATTATACTCTATAGCAGGGGTCCTCAAACTATGGCCCGCGGGCCACATGCGGCCCGCGGAGGATTTTTATCCGGCCCGCCGAGCTGTGGGCAGAGGAGAGCGGTGTCAGCGCCCGCCCTTCTCCCCCGCTCGCTCAGGGCACCGGCAGCCGGATACTTACCTCTCCCCGTGCCTCCGCAGATCCTCTGTCTTCCTGGTGCGCACTCCCTGTGACGTGTCAGGTCAGAGGGTGCGGTGACGTCTTTCCGCCGCGCCCTCCCCTGAGCCGTCACAGGCAGCGCAGAGCGGGGCGACGCTGGAGTACAGACCTGAGCAGCATCAGCAGGTGAGGAGGAGGGAGGTGAGTATTACATTTTTTTTTTAATGTATGGAGGCATGGGACATAATATTAGGGGGGACATCCTGCATGGGGCATTATATGGGGGGGGTGACATGCTGCATGGGGCATTATATGGGGGGGGGTGACATCCTGAATGGGGCATTATAACGACAGGGGAGTGATATACTGCATGGGGCATTATATGGGGGGGGGGGGTGACATGCTGCATGGGGCATTATATGGGGGGGGTGACATCCTGAATGGGGCATTATATGGGGGAGTGAAATGCTGCATGGGGCATTATATGGGGGGGTGACATCCTGAAAGTGGCATTATAACGACAGGGGAGTGATATCCTGCGTGGCGCATTATATGGGGGGGTGACATCCTGAAAGGGGCATTATAACGACAGGGGAGTGATATCCTGCATGGGGCATTATATGGGGGGGGAGTGACATCCTGCATGGGGCATTATATGGGGCGGTGACATCCTGCATGGGGCATTATATGGGGGAGTGACATGCTGCATGGGGTATTATATGGGGGGGCTGACATCCTGAAAGGGGCATTATAATGACAGGGGAGTGATATCCTGCGTGGCGCATTATATGGGGGGTGACATCCTGAATGGGGCATTATAACGACAGGGGAGTGACATCCTGCATGGGGCATTATATGGGGGGGTGACATCCTGCATGGGGCATTATAAAGACAGGGGAGTGATATCTCGCATGGGGCATATGGTTGGAGAAAGGGACATCCTGCATGGGGCATTATATGGGGGGTGACATCCTGCATGGGGCATTATAAGGGGGGAACAGCCTGTATGTGGCATTATAAGGGGGAAATAGCCTGCCTATTGAGGACCTATGCTGCCTATTGGGGACATTTACCTGCCCATTGAGGACCTATGCTGCCTATTGGTGACATTTACCTGCCCATTGAGGACCTATGCTGCCTATTGGGGACATTTACCTCCCCATTGAGGACCTATGCTGCCTATTGGGGACATTTACCTGCCTACTGGGGACCTATGCTGCCTATTGGGGACATTTATATGAGATAGGGAAAGTGGAAAGTTGGAAAAGTGTGGATATAAGAAAATTAAAATACATAAACTTTATTAATTAGTTAAAATCCTATAAATGTGAAATTACTCATGCATCTATAGATGCATATAAGGTAACCACTTACTGGTTGAAAAAGTGGTACCCACTAATAGATCTGGCTGGATGTAGTGTAGGGCAAATTATGGGACACCTCAGTCAAGTCCCTCTAATGTAGGACCGAGGTTATATATATATGTTAACCCCATATATTGGAATAGCCTGAATATGAATGTCAGGTGGAACAACTAAAGACACATATAGTTGCTATGATAGCAAAATGTACATGTATCAATCTGCCATAGGGCATTGCTATTCACCACCTGACAGACATATATATGTATATATGTATAGGCTCGCTTGAATCCAATTGTTTTAAATATTAACAGTGGGAGATGTCAGAAATCAGCACTCGCCTTCTGTTCAATCACACAATTGCACAGTACGTGTATTTAGGCTGCTATTAATGAGCCGGCACTGTTCAAAATCATTAGCAGGAGGAGATCACACTGACAAGCGATTGTCTCCTCTGTTACACTGAGGGGCCGAACACTGCGGCTATACTCTATATGATCCGCTACAGCTAAGGGTGCTGACACAGTTCTCCCTTATTATAATGCTGCCATATTATGCATATTCCTAGGGTAGATTCTCATTCCCCCCTACACTATCATGCCGCTCAGATAAATTCCCTGACGCGCGTTTCGCCGGTATACCGGCTTTTTCCTAAGGGTCACCTTATAGAGTATAGCCGCAGTGTTCGGCTGTTTGAGTCGGACACATCAAACACGTGTGCAGCTACGAGACAGCGGACTGCTCAACACTGCAGCGATCAGCTGTTTGTGCTGGGCATGCCGGCACGTGCGTGCAGGGAATGAGACAGGGGACAATATATTATTCCTCACTCGGGCGATCAATTGTACAGCTGGACAGGCTGAATCACAGTGTGATCGTTAACCTCTGACATGCGAGGAGCCGCTTGGTGCAGCGAACGGCCCCTCAGTGTAACAGAGGAGACAATCGCTTGTCAGTGTGATCTCCTCCTGCTAATGATTTTGAACAGTGCCGGCTCATTAATAGCAGCCTAAATACACGTACTGTGCAATTGTGTGATTGAACAGAAGGCGAGTGCTGATTTCTGACATCTCCCACTGTTAATATTTAAAACAATTGGATTCAAGCGAGCCTATACATATATACATATATATGTCTGTCAGGTGGTGAATAGTAATGCCCTATGGCAGATTGATACATGTACATTTTGCTATCATAGCAACTATATGTGTCTTTAGTTGTTCCACCTGACATTCATATTCAGGCTATTCCAATATATGGGGTTAACATATATATAACCTCGGTCCTACATTAGAGGGACTTGACTGAGGTGTCCCATAATTTGCCCTACACTACATCCAGCCAGATCTATTAGTGGGTACCACTTTTTCAACTAGTAAGTGGTTACCTTATATGCATCTATAGATGCATGAGTAATTTCACATTTATAGGATTTTAACTAATTAATAAAGTTTATGTATTTTAATTTTCTTATATCCACACTTTTCCAACTCTCCCCTTTCCCTATCTCATATGACTACTTTGGTGTACACCTGTGGATATAGATCTGATGAGAATAGACTATTCTTTTGACTATTGGGGACATTTACCTGCCTATTGGGGACATTTACCTGCCTATTGGGGACCTATGCTGCCTATTGGGGATATTTACCTGCCTATTGGGGACATTTACCTGCCTATTGGGGACATTTACCTCCCCATTGAGGACCTATGCTGCCTATTGGGGACATTTACCTGCCTATTGGGGACATTTACCTGCCTATTGGGGACCTATGCTGCCTATTGGGGACCTATGATGCCTGTTGGGGACATTTACCTGCCTATTGAAATACCGGTTTATCTAACTTTACTTGTTCTTCATTTTAAAAATGATATTTGTTCCTGTATTGTTTTTTTTTACGTTAAAATAAGATATGTGCAGTGTGCATAGGAATTTGTTCATAGTTTTTTAAAAAAAAACTATATTCCGGCCCTCCAATGGTCTGAGGGACAGTGAACTGGCCCCGTGTTTAAAAAGTTTGAGGACCCCTGCTCTATAGGCTGTGTATTATATTGCATGTACTAAATGGGGGCTGCATTATACTGTATGGAGGACTATGGGGAGTGCATTATACTGTATGGAGGACTATGTGGGGGCCATTATACTGTATGGAAGACTATGTGGGGGCCATTATACTGTATGGAGGACTATGTGGGGCCCATTATTCTGTATGGAGGACTATGGGGAGTGCATTATACTGTATGGAGGACTATGTGGAGGCCATTATTCTGTATGGAGTGTAACATACCTGGCGGCGTCTTTGCATAGTGGTCCATCTCCCACTGTGCAAGAGCGCGCACTTGATCTCCAATCCAGAATGTCTCTCTGGCTTCCCTCCATGCTGTCTGTTTGCTTCTCTTTCTGCTGCTTAAGGGCGGCGCCCGATCACTTCCTGCTTTTTGTACCTGCTGCAGGCACACCCCTTGTGCGTCCTCAGCCTATTGCTGTCTGTCACCTGGTATTTAACCCAGCTGCTCCAATGAATCCCTGCCTGAGCATTGTGTTTCATTCAGTGTGGTCTTTCACTCTGAATGTGCCAGGTCCCCTTCTGTGTTCTCTTGTCTGCCTATCCTGGAGGCTGTATTTCCAGGCCTGTCTGAACACGTTCCTTGCCTGTTCGTCTCGCCTTCTAGGGGCCGCATACCTAGACCCGCTCCTGTATCTTGTCTGTCCTGTCTGAACACGCTCCTAGCCTGTTCCTCCCGCCTTCTAGGGGCTGCATTCCTAGACCCGCTCCTGTATCTAGTCTGTCCTGTCTGAACACGCTCCTGGCCTGTTCCTCCTGCCTTCTAGGGGCTGCATTCCTAGACCCGCTCCTGTATCTTGCTACTGTGTCTGTTCTTGTCTGTATACTCTTCTAGCCTGTTTTCCCGTGTTTCTCTATGTCCGTACCTTTCCTTTTTCTGCAGAGTCTGAACTCGTACCTAACTCCTGCTCGTTGTCACTGTACTCCCGTTTGTGAGTTTGTGGTCCACTCGCTACTTCACTGCAAGTACCCTGTGGGTATCTGGTTCCGCCTTTCCCTTCCTGTCTGTTCCGTGTGAACAGAGCCCTGTCCCCCCTGCTCTGCCTTGCTCACCGCTCCGGCTGTTCTAGCCTGCTCTGCCTTTGCTCACCGCTCCGGCGGTTCTAGCCTGCTCTGCCTTTGCTCACCGCTCCGGCGGTTCCAGCCTGCTGTGCCTTTGCTCACCGCTCCGGCAGTTCCAGCCTGCTCTGCCTTTGCTCACCGCTCCGGCGGTTCTAGCCTGCTCTGCCTTTGCTCACTGCTCTGGCGGTTCTAGCCTGCTCTGCCTTTGCTCACCGCTCCGGCGGCTCTAGCCTGATCTGCCTTTGCTCACCGCTCCGGCGGTTCTAGCCTGCTCTGCCTTTGCTCACCGCTCCGGCGGTTCTAGCCTGCTCTGCCTTTGCTCACCGCTCCGGCGGTTCTAGCCTGCTCTGCCTTTGCTCACCGCTCCGGCGGTTCTAGCCTGCTCTGCCTTTGCTCACCGCTCCGGCGGTTCTAGCCTGCTCTGCCTTTGCTCACCGCTCCGGCGGTTCTAGCCTGCTCTCCCTTTGCTCACCGCTCCAGGCAGCCTTGTCCTGCTCTCCCTTTGCTCACCGCTCCAGACGGCCTTGTCCTGCTCTACTCTTGCTCACCGCTCCAGGCGGTCTTGTCCTGCTCTACTCTTGCTCACCGCTCCAGGCGGCCTCGTCCTGCTCTGCTCTACTCTTGCTCACCGCTCCAGGTGGCCTCGTCCTGCTCTACTCTTGCTCACCGCTCCAGGCGGCCTCGTCCTGCTCTACACTTGCTCACCGCTCCAGGCGGCCTCGTCCTGCTCTACTCTTGCTCACCGCTCCAGGCGGCCTCGTCCTGCTCTATTCTCACTCACCGCTCCAGGCGGTCTCGTCCTGCCCTGCTCTCGCTCACCTCTCTGGGCGGCCTCACTCTGCTGTGTTTGTCCGCCACATCTGTGGTTCTGTTCCTGAGTCCCAGTGTGTACTGGGTCCTATCCCGCCTGTGTTCCTACCTGCTAGCGCCTCCCTGTCTGCACTCTAGCCGTGCTTGCCTGTACCCCCCTGCCTGCATACCCGCCTGCCTGCATACCAGTCGTGCCTGCCTATACCCACCAGTCTGTGTGCCAGCCTAACCAGTCTGTTCCTGTATTCCCCTGTGTGGGTCAACAGCCGTGTCCGGGGTCTGTCCTGGAGTAGCACCTGGTCCCTCTGCTCGGTTCCTCCTTGGTGCACTGGCGTCGTATGCCGTCGTGCGACCCTGGTCGGATCAGGTGAATACCTAGTTACGCCCCTCCAGGCATTCACTCTCCGGCACGGTCCAGTGGAATCACACGCACATGCCGCTCAGCCCGGGCGTGTGCATTACAGCATGCTCAGGCCATGGTTCCCGTTGAGCCCCACGGCCTTCGCTCTCTGAGACGTTTTCCAGCGAATACGTGCATTAAAAATAAATAAATATTTTTTTTTTTCTCTAGCTGAGTTCCAGGCGAATTACGCACCCGTCCAGATGGATCTATCTGCTCTCGTTCCTGCGGATCCGCCACGTTACTATGGGGATCCAAGACAGAGTCGTGCATTTGTGGAACAATGCATGCTACACTTCAAGTTCTACCCTCTATGTTTTCCCACAGATCGGGTTAAGGTGGGATTCATGATGTCTTACCTAGCGGGTGATGCCTTGAATTGGATCACCCCCCTATGGGACGCACAGGATCCTATCGTCCTGGACATAATGGCCTTCCTGGTGGCCTTTCTAATGGTCTTCGATGATCCTAACCCGGAGGCTCCTGCTGAAGCTTCACTTCCCAATATCCCGAAGCAGCCCCGATGGGTAATGTGTGTGGGTAGCGCAATAGTCCTCCAGCCCAATGAGACTACTGCCCACCCAGAATCCTCACAGGGTGACTACGCTCTCTGGAATACTTCTCCCAACCTCAAGAGGCAGTCCAGACGTGCTAGACGTAGAGGCAAGCCGTCACGCCAGGGTCTGTCCTCCCTGAGACCTCCTGACCCCAACCTTCAAGTCCCTACTGAAGCTTCATCTCCCTGTATCCCGGAGAAGCCCCAACGGGTAATGTGCGTGGGTAGTGCATCAGTTCTCCTGCCCGAAGAGACTACTGCCCATCCAGACTCCACACAGGAGAACTTCCTGCATCCGGCATCAGATACTTCACCCACTTTAACTAGTATGCATGTCCAAGGATGCTCCGAAGCTGTGATTACCTCCGAGTCTGTGCACCTCTACTACCTGGCGGAGGACCCCCTGTTGCCTCCTGAATCCTCCGAGATACCACTCGATGACAAATGGAGAGAGACTTCTCTACACCCGGTACTCGATACTTTGTCCGCTCCGTCCTGTGAGCCTGACAATGGGTACCCCAAAGTGGTAGTTACCCCCGAGTCTCTGCACCCCTCCGACCAGGCGGAGGACCTCCAGTTGTCTCCAGAACCCTTCGGGGTGCTACCTGGTAGCGAAAGGACAGAGACTCTCCTATACTCTGTACCTGATACCTCGCTCGCTTCGTCCAGTGCGTTCAACCTAGTGTACTCCGAAGCAGAGGTTACTCCCGAGTCTCTACACCCCTCCGACCAGGCGGAGGACCTCCAGTTGTCTCCAGAACCCTTCGGGGTGCCACCTGGTGGTGAAAGGACAGAGACTTTCCTATATCCTGGATCTTATACCTCGCTTGCTTCATCCAGTGAGTCCGACCTAGTGTACTCTGAAGCAGAGGTTACCCATGAGTCTCTACACCCCTCTGACCAGGCGGAGGACCTCAAGTTGTCTCCAGAACCCTTCGGGGTGCCACCTGGCGGTGAATGGACAGAGACTTTCCTATACTCGGCACCCGATGCCTCGCCTGCTTCGTCCAGTGAGTCCGACCTAGTGTACTCTGAAGCAGATGTTTTCCCCGAGCCTCTGCACTCTTCTGACCCGGCGGAGGACTTCCAGTTGTTTCCTGAATCCTCCGGGGTACCATCAGATAACAAAGAGACAGTGACTTTTTCTCACCCTGTACCTGATAACCCGTCTATTTCTTCCTGTGAGTTTGACAAGATATACCTCGAATCAGAGATTACCCCCAAGTCTCTGCTCCCCTCCAACCCGGTGGAGGACTTCCAGTTGTCTCCTGTACCCTCTGGGGTGCCACCTGAAAATCTATGGAGAGAGACTTCCTTGTGTGCTGTTCCTGGTACTCCACCCATTTCGTCTGTTGCTGAGGATGGCTGGATAGGAGGTAGCATCCTAGCTACCCAGAGGAGACCTGTTTTTCCGGTGGACAGTGGAAGTGATCTCCTTGAAGTGAAGGATTGGCGCTCGAATTCCCTGCGGAACATTCTGGCAGGCCTGAAGAAGAGGGGGCGTAAGGGGGGGGTACTGTAACATACCTGGCGGCGTCTTTGCATAGTGGTCCATCTCCCACTGTGCAAGAGCGCGCACTTGATCTCCAATCCAGAATGTCTCTCTGGCTTCCCTCCATGCTGTCTGTTTGCTTCTCTTTCTGCTGCTTAAGGGCGGCGCCCGATCACTTCCTGCTTTTTGCACCTGCTGCAGGCACACCCCTTGTGCGTCCTCAGCCTATTGCTGTCTGTCACCTGGTATTTAACCCAGCTGCTCCAATGAATCCCTGCCTGAGCATTGTGTTTCATTCAGTGTGGTCTTTCACTCTGAATGTGCCAAGGTCCCCTTCTGTGTTCTCTTGCCTGCCTATCCTGGAGGCTGTATTTCCAGGCCTGTCTGAACACGCTCCTTGCCTGTTCGTCTCACCTTCTAGGGGCCGCATACCTAGACCCGCTCCTGTATCTAGTCTGTCCTGTCTGAACACGCTCCTGGCCTGTTCCTCCCGCCTTCTAGGGGCTGCATTCCTAGACCCGCTCCTGTATCTTGCTGCTGTGTCTGTTCTTGTCTGTATACTCTTCTAGCCCGTTTTCCCGTGTTTCTCTATGTCCGTACCTTTCCTTTTTCTGCAGAGTCTGAACTCGTACCTAACTCCTGCTCGTTGTCACTGTACTCCCGTTTGTGAGTTTGTGGTCCACTCGCTACTTCACTGCAAGTACCCTGTGGGTATCTGGTTCTGCCTTTCCCTTCCTGTCTGTTCCGTGTGAACAGAGCCCTGTCCCCCCTGCTCTGCCTTTGCTCACCGCTCCGGCGGTTCTAGCCTGCTCTGCCTTTGCTCACCGCTCCGGCGGTTCTAACCTGCTCTGCCTTTGCTCACCGCTCTGGCGGTTCTAGCCTGCTCTGCCTTTGCTCACCGCTCCGGCGGTTCTAGCCTGCTCTGCCTTTGCTCACCGCTCCGGCGGTTCTTGCCTGCTCTGCCTTTGCTCACCGCTCCGGCGGTTCTAGCCTGCTCTGCCTTTGCTCACCGCTCCGGCGGTTCTATCCTGCTCTGCCTTTGCTCACCGCTCCGGCGGTTCTAGCCTGCTCTCCCTTTGCTCACCGCTCTAGGCGGTCTCGTCCTGCCCTGCTGTCGCTCACCTCTCTGGGCGGCCTCACTCTGCTGTGTTTGTCCGCCACATCTGTGGTTCTGTTCCTGAGTCCCAGTGTGTACTGGGTCCTATCCCTCCTGCGTTCCTACCTGCTAGCGCCTCCCTGTCTGCACTCTAGCCGTGCTTGCCTGTACCCCCCTGCCTGCATACCCGCCTGCCTGCATACCAGTCGTGCCTGCCTATACCCACCAGTCTGTGTGCCAGCCTAACCAGACTGTTCCTGTATTCCCCTGTGTGGGTCAACAGCCGTGTCCGGGGTCTGTCCTGGAGCAGCACCTGGTCCCTCTGCTCGGTTCCTCCTTGGTGCACTGGCGTCGTATGCCGTCGTGCGACCCTGGTCGGATCGGGTGAATACCTAGTTACTCCCCTCCAGGCATTCACTCTCCGGCACGGTCCAGTGGAGTCACACGCATATGCCGCTCAGCCCGGGTGTGTGTGACGCGCCCCTGGGCCTGTGCTGAGTAGCGTTGCGCACGCGGGGGCCTACCCGGAGCCGGATCTGAGAGGGGTAGTAGTTTCGTGGCGGTGACCCGGTCCGTGCCCAGGGAGTCAAACTGAGCGGCAGTATTTAGCAGTAGATGTTAGAATGTTCGACTACGCCACCCGTTGAATGCGGTCATGAGACCGCCGCTGCAGGGCAGACCGCTGAGGCCGGTGATACGGTTGTGCAGCGGGGATGGTATAACCCCCAACGGGGGGGGTATGGCCTCAGGGCAGCGGACGTGGATGATGAAACACTCGGAGACGGTGCGGTGTAGTTCAGGGTCTTTACTGGTGGCAAAGGTAGACCCTCCCAGAGTACTGGCTAGCGATCGGGGCCTGGTCAGTCCGCGAGCAGATGGGATCTCCCCTGGCCAGGCGGAGTTGTAGGCCTCCCCAACTAATCGTACTCTTCTGGCTACCTTGCTAGAGGCTGGTAAAAGTAGCCCACGTCCCTGAGTGTACCGTGTGGTGCTCACCCGTATGGCCGGTGACTCGGGGCCTTTTGGTAGCTTCCGCTCCACGTCGCGGTGCTGGTCCCTTGCGTGTGACCGTGCCTTCGGGTTTCTTGGCCAGAGGACCTGAAATCCCCTGCCGGGCGGTTTCTGCTGCGGGGTAAGGATTAGTCCCCACAGCCTCGGACTCCGGGTCCGGTAAGAACTCTTCAATCAGGGCGAGCTCTACAGCTTCCAGCCCCTGATCTCTTTTTAGCACTGCTCCCACTGAGCTCCTGATCTTTCTTTTTCCTAAAGCTGCTCCACTCCAGACCAGACTGTGTCTCTGTCTGTGTTCTCTGCTCTTTCTCTCTAACCCTGCCTCAGCCCCAGCTTTATATAGGGGAAGTTCTTCCCCTCCCAGGACTGGGCAGGAGGTGTGGCATGCATAGGATGTCTGACCAGGAAACCTCCCACCTGCTCACAGACGTAATATTGCTATTACTGTGGGAACCAGACCCCTGGGGTGCCACATTCCCCCCTAGTGAAATTTAGTACTCCGGGACTAAACATATTTTTGTAAAACATAACAAGTAAAAAACAGAAACAGTACAATAAAGAAAAACACATTAGGATGGTCACGGCATGTCCGCAACCGGGTGCAGTCTTTGAAGAAAACAAAGGTGTCCATTTCACCAAGAGACAGGGAGCCGTAACCAGGTAGGGGTCTGTCCTGCCCCGAGTCCTTAACAGTCTTTAGTCCATTCCTGGGTTACGCTCCAAACATATGTACAAAGGATTCCGGATAATCCATAAACGACACCTATAAACTAACTAGAAATACACAATTATTTACAGGCAACAATAAACAGGTAAATACAAATAAAGCAGTCTAAACACTTAGATCCTCCAACGTACGGGTAACTGGCCTCTAGTGGCTCTAGTGGACCTACGGAGCTGACTGACTGGTCCTGAGCTACGGGGTGTAGGAGCTGTCAAAGATAAACTGGGCAGCTGTCTACGGGCTCTTTGGCTCACTAGGGGTACGGCAGGCTCACTATAAGCAGAGGGTTGATCCTCCTGGTCTGCTTGTGTGGGGTCTCCTGCCTCCTGGACCGGCTGCTCTTCCAGCTCTACCTGTTTCTCCGTAGGTACTTGAGATGCTGGTTGGAGGAAGGTGAGGACGGGTACCACAACTGCGCCATTGACTTGAGTCCAAGACCGAGGGAAGTCTCCGAGCACAGTACTAACCATATCTTCCCTTTCCTCTGCGGGTCGAGGGTCTTCTTGTTCTTCTTCAGGGCTTCGTAGCTGTTCGGGACACTTCTTCAGGTGATCTCGGGATACAATGGCTGTGGTTTCTCCTCCATCCTTACTGATTATGCAGACTTTCGGGTTCTCATGGCTTGAGGGCAGTATGGTGTACGGGTCCTTCTCCCACTGGTCGTCCAACTTGTGGAGGCGTCTCTTCCTCTTCAAGACCTGCTCTCCAGGTACCAGGGGAACAGCGGGAGCATACTGGTTGTAAGTCTTCTCCTGTCTTTCTCTAGCTTGACAGAGACTTCGCTCCACGCTCTCCTGTACTTTCCGGTACTGCTGCTGCCTTTCTGTGTCCCAGTCTGCTTCTGGTGAAGTGTCCTCGGGTGTCAGGACTCCCATCTCCAGATCAACAGGAAGCTTACCAGGTCTTGCTCTCATTAGGTAAGCCGGGGTACAGTTGGTAGAACCTACCGGGATGTGGTTGTATAGGTCCACCAGATCAGGCAGTTTCTCAGGCCACAGACTGCGTTCCTCCAGGGGCAATGTCTTCAGAAGATCTATCACCACCTGGTTCATTTTCTCGCAGAGCCCATTGGTTTGCGGATGATAGGGTGTTGTTCTTATCTTCCGGCAGCCATACAGAGTACAGAACTCCTGGAAGACTTCCGCTTCAAAGGCAGGTCCCTGGTCCGTCAGCACCTGCTCCGGGTATCCGTGTGGACGGCAGAAGTGCAGCTGGAAGGCTCTAGCTGCTGTTTGAGCCGTTAAGTCCTTGACCGGGACCACCACCAGGAACCGGGAGTAATGATCTACGATTGTGAGGGCGTAGACATACCCAGATCTGCTTGGAACCAGTTTCACATGGTCCAGGGCTACCAGTTCCAGTGGCTGTCGGGTGATGATGGGCTGCAAGGGAGTCTTCTGGCTGGCACGGTCCTTCCTTCTTAGGTGGCACGGTCCACAGTCTCTGCACCACCTCTCGATGGTTCCCCTCATGCCTACCCAGTGGAACCGCCCACGCAGCAGGAACTCCAGCTTCTTCCACCCGAAGTGCCCAGCTCCGTCGTGGTATGCCTCCAGTACCATAGCCGTGTCTCTTCTTGGCACCACTACTTGCCAGATCAGTTCATGCGTCCGGGAGTTAACCATTCTGCGGCACAACTTCCCCTTGTAAAGGAACAGTCGACTCTTCTCAGCCCACAGTTGCTTGGTCTCTTCCGGAGCGTCTGGGTCAAGACGGGCATCTGGCTGAGTCAGCATCTCCTTCACCAGTCGGACGGCGGGGTCACTGTCTTGCGTTTCCGCCCAGTTGTAATGAGGTAAGGGGTTGAACGTAGCGGATTGCTTACCCCTTACACGGTGGGAATACTGGATAGTCCCATGACGGTGGAACGCGGGGAGTTCAACTTCTTCCAATTCCTCTGGATCTTCCCCTACGTCCGGTAGGTTTGGCATTCTGGACAGGGCATCCGCGTTGGTATTGGAGCGTCCTGCCCGGTATTTGATCGTGAACTCATAGTTGGACAGGCGGGCCATCCATCTCTGCTCCAGGGCACCGAGTCTTGCCGTATCCAGGTGTGTCAACGGGTTGTTATCCGTGTACACGGTGAACCGGGAAGAGGCGAGGTAGTGCTTAAAGCGTTCGGTGACTGCCCACACCACTGCCAGGAATTCTAACTTAAATGAGCTGTAATTCTCAGGGTTTCTTTCGGTGGGTCGCAGTTTTCGGCTGGCGTAAGCAATTACCCGTTCCTTCCCCTGCTGGATCTGGGACAGTACGGCTCCTAGCCCGATGTTACTTGCGTCGGTGTAGAGGATAAAGGGCTGGCTGTAATCAGGGTACGCCAGGATTTCATCCCCCGTGAGGGCCATCTTCAGCTGGCGGAAGGACTCTTCTTCCAGCTTCTCCCATCTGAAGGGTGGCTTCTGGTTCTTGGCCCTCCTGGACTGGCCTATCAGGAGGTCCTGCATAGGAGCTGCCTTTTTGGTGAAACCGGGAATGAATCTTCGGTAGTAGCCTACCAACCCGAGGAACTGCCGCACTTCCTTTACGCTGGAGGGGCTTGGCAATTCCTTAATTGCGGTGATCTTATCAGGGTCGGGAGCCACTCCGTCAGCACTCACCACGTGTCCCAGGTACTGCACCTTTGGTTTCAGGAGGTGACACTTGGAGGGTTTCACCTTTAGGCCGTAGTTTGCCAGGGCTTCGAACACTTCTGCCAGGTGTTTCAGGTGGTCCTCGTAGGTCTTGGAGAAGACGATGACATCGTCCAGGTATAACAGGACCGTCTCGAAGTTTCGGTGTCCCAGACAGCATTCCATCAACCGTTGGAAGGTTCCTGGTGCGTTGCAGAGTCCGAACGGCATGCAGGTAAACTCGCTAAGTCCCATCGGGGTGGTGAATGCGGTCTTCTCCCGGTCCGCCTCTGCTACAGGAACCTGCCAGTACCCGCTAGTGAGATCCAAAGTAGAGAAGAAGTTAGCAGATTTTAAAGCAGCCAAAGACTCCTCTATCCTTGGTAAGGGGTACGCATCTTTGTGTGTGATACGGTTGATTTTCCGGTAATCTACACACATTCTCATAGTGTTGTCTTTCTTTTTAACCAAGACTAGTGGAGCTGCCCAGGGGCTACAGCTATCCCTGATTACCCCAGCCTCCTTCATGTCTCTAAGCATCCCCTTGGCGTGTTGGTAGTGTGCAGGGGGTACGGGTCGGTATCTCTCCTTTATGGGAGGATGGTCTCCCGTGGGGATGTGGTGTTCTACCCCCTTTACTCGCCCGAAGTCTAACGGGTGTTTACTAAACACTCTCTCGTACTCTTGAACCACCCGATAGACTCCCTGTTTCTGGTGTGAGGGAGTGGAGTCAGTACCCAAATGTAGTTGCTGACACCAGTCCTCTATTGTTTTCTTAGAGCCGTTACCTTCCTCTGGTTGAGATGGAGGCAAGGGTTCCACGGCCTGTACAGAATTATGGTTTATGGTGAACAATTTAGGTAGCGTGGCATACCGGGGCAGGTGTACTTCTCTCTTCCCGATGTTTATTATGCGAACGGGCACCCTCCCATGGCGTACATCAACCACCCCTCGTGCTGTCAAAATGGTGGGCCTACTGTCTGAGTAGACGGGTTCTACCATTGCTTGGTAGTCTCTACCTCTTAGACCAATAGCTGCCCGGCACCAAATCATCATTTCACTTTTTGGGGGCATGGCAATAGGGAAAGGGTCACACATTCTCACGCTTCCAATCTCACCACCGGAGAGTTCCACCTGTTGCCGTCGCATCAGTGCCCGGATCTCTTTTTGGAGCACTCGCTGCTGGCCGGAGCTGGCGTTCTTGGCAACCTGCTGTAAAATGAAAATCACCTCTGCAAGACAATTTTCAATCACATTAGTTCCTAGCGTTATCTTTGGGTGACTCTCGCGCTTGTCAATGTCTACAATGATCAGTCCCTGTGCTGCCAGTTCGACTCTACCGATTTTAATGGTCATCTCTTTGAATCCGATCTGTGGCACGGGTTGACCATTGCTGGCGATGATACTCAAGTCGTCGTCAGGGTAGCGGGTTATATCCGAGTCATTCCAGTACTGCTTGAAGAGCACGTACGGGATGGTGGTGACCTGTGACCCGGTGTCAAGTAGGGCACTCATAGGAATGCCATCCAGTACCACAGGCAAGACTGGACGTCCTCCCACATATTTGTCACGCCAGTTCGATGGGCCTGGTGATCTTATTCCTAGGGGTCGGCCCTCTACCCCAGGTTGTGCCAGTTTAAAGGACAGTACCTTGCCATATGTCCGGGTTGATTGCAGCGGCGGCAGATGGGTTGTCCGTCCTCGTTGTATCGGTCGCTGGGTCTTCCTCTGGCCGGTGGGGTCCTCCTTGGTCGACGCCACGGGATGTCCTCCGGTCCGGATGCCAGCTGGATCTTTCCTGGAGCAGAAACCTGTAACGACTGCACAGTTCGGGTTAGCGCAGCAACGCTTTTAGCTAGCTCTTGGACCTGATGGTGCAGGTCTGGAGCCGGGTCATTGTTCAAAGCCTGCGCATCAGCCCCCACAGGCCCTGCCGACAAGGGCGCCGCCTCCTGGTGGTAAGCGGTAGTAGGGCGCCTGTGGGTCACAACGCCACCCGGTGCCGGTTCTCGGAGCACCCGGATGGCTCTGTCCTTGAACTGTGCAAAGTCCAGATGAGGATCCTGTAAGGCCATTGCCCGCAACTGGGTTCGGTGGGCATTGCAATATAGTCCCTCTATAAATTGTTCGGTCAACAGCCTGTCCTCGTTTCCCACGCCGTCAGGGTCGGTCTGCTTAATGGCTCTCAGGGCCTCTTGTAGGTTTAGTGCATAGTCCCTTATATTCTCATGTGCTCGCTGTTTGCACCCGTAGAATCTAAGCTTAATCTCAGCTGAGGTGCGGGTATCAAAGGTGTCCTTCAGCCGGGTTAATATCCCTGCGACAGTCCTCCTCCCAGGTGGCCAGGACTTTACCTCCCTTTGGGCTGCCCCGGTTAGTTGGGCCACCAGGATGCTCACTTTTTGCTCTTCTATGAGGGGGTACACCTGGAAGAGGCTATCCAGCTTTTCTCTAAAGTCATTCAGGGTATGTGACTCCCCTGAGTACTGGGGTAGCCAGGCTGCCCCCGGGATATAGGGCATAGTGAAAGGCATGACCGCAGCAGCGGTGGCGCTGGCGGTGGCTGCGGCAGTGAAGCTCTCCTCCGTATCCGACATCTTCCTCCCCCCTAGTGGACCGTGGCCTACCTTGCGATGATCCTCTTCCGTAGGCCGCGGCTCCGCAGTGGATCGTCAGGGTCGAGGACCTTCCGTCGCGCTCCTATGACGTCGGCGTCTGCTGGGCTCCTTCCAGGACCTTACGCAACGTCCGGACGTGAGGCGGGGCTTCAGTTCTCGCGGGCTTTTCGGAGTCCACGCCCCTCTTCTTCCCGCGCGGCGTCTTCAAGATGGCGTCCAACGGCGGGAAAACTCCACGGATGGCGGGAAGAAGGCAGAAGATGGCGTCCAACGGCGGGAAAACTCCACGGATGGCGGGAAGAAGGTAGAAGATGGCGTCGGATGGCGGGAATCTTCACCACAGGTAAGTTGAAAAGTCTCTTTTTCAGGCACGCAGTACCCGGTGGTTGCGGGCACGAAATCCTGCCGACTACGCCAAAGTTGACGCGCCCCTGGGCCTGTGCTGAGTAGCGTTGCGCACGCGGGGGCCTACCCGGAGCCGGATCTGAGAGGGGTAGTAGTTTCGTGGCGGTGACCCGGTCCGTGCCCAGGGAGTCAAACTGAGCGGCAGTATTTAGCAGTAGATGTTAGAATGTTCGACTACGCCACCCGTTGAATGCGGTCATGAGACCGCCGCTGCAGGGCAGACCGCTGAGGCCGGTGATACGGTTGTGCAGCGGGGATGGTATAACCCCCAACGGGGGGGGTATGGCCTCAGGGCAGCGGACGTGGATGATGAAACACTCGGAGACGGTGCGGTGTAGTTCAGGGTCTTTACTGGTGGCAAAGGTAGACCCTCCCAGAGTACTGGCTAGCGATCGGGGCCTGGTCAGTCCGCGAGCAGATGGGATCTCCCCTGGCCAGGCGGAGTTGTAGGCCTCCCCAACTAATCGTACTCTTCTGGCTACCTTGCTAGAGGCTGGTAAAAGTAGCCCACGTCCCTGAGTGTACCGTGTGGTGCTCACCCGTATGGCCGGTGACTCGGGGCCTTTTGGTAGCTTCCGCTCCACGTCGCGGTGCTGGTCCCTTGCGTGTGACCGTGCCTTCGGGTTTCTTGGCCAGAGGACCTGAAATCCCCTGCCGGGCGGTTTCTGCTGCGGGGTAAGGATTAGTCCCCACAGCCTCGGACTCCGGGTCCGGTAAGAACTCTTCAATCAGGGCGAGCTCTACAGCTTCCAGCCCCTGATCTCTTTTTAGCACTGCTCCCACTGAGCTCCTGATCTTTCTTTTTCCTAAAGCTGCTCCACTCCAGACCAGACTGTGTCTCTGTCTGTGTTCTCTGCTCTTTCTCTCTAACCCTGCCTCAGCCCCAGCTTTATATAGGGGAAGTTCTTCCCCTCCCAGGACTGGGCAGGAGGTGTGGCATGCATAGGATGTCTGACCAGGAAACCTCCCACCTGCTCACAGACGTAATATTGCTATTACTGTGGGAACCAGACCCCTGGGGTGCCACATGTGCATTACATGGAGGACTATGTGAGACAATTATACTGTATGGAGGACTATGTGGTGCCCATTATACTGTATGGAGGACTTTGTGGGGCTCATTATTCTGTATGGAGGACTATGGGGGCCCATTATTCCGTATGGAGGGTTATGGAGATTGCATTATACTGTATGGAGGACTATGGGGAGTGCATTATACTGTATGGAGGACTATGTGGTGCCCATTTTTCCGTATGGAGGACTATGTGGGGCCATTATACTGTATGGAGGACTATGTGGAGTGTATTATATTGTATGGAGGACTATAGGGTGCATTTTATTATACAGAGGACTATAGGGCGCAATATTCTATATAGGGGACTATTTGGTGCATTATACTAAATGAGCACAATGCTGCCTATTCATCGAGTGATTGGATTGTTTATACCTGAACACAAATCATTATTCTTAGCAGAACATCACCCAGTGTAAACTGCCCGGCGCTGCTGATAACATGACACTGTATGGGGAGAGATTGATCTATTAGTGATCATTCTGTCCCCATCATTCTCCCTCAGCCGGTGTAAAGAGGCTAGGAAATAAGCCCCGAACGACTTCAATATTGTCGATCACGCTCATTTAACGGCCTGAACTCAGCGCATGTAAATGCAACCGAAATGTTTCTGTGTGATAGCGCAATATGTGAGCATTTAGGGCCCCACTTTAAACTTTTGTCTAGGGCCCCACTTTGTCTAAAACCGGCCTTGAACACAGGAAAGGGATGCAAAACAATATCCAAGGAATTGATAATGCCAGTCAGCAGCATTTAAACTGTGATTAACAAATGGAAAATCAGGGGCTCTGTAAAAACCAAACCACGGTCAGGTAGACCAACAAAAATTTCGGCCACAACTGCCAGGAAAATTGTTCAGGATGCAAAGAAAAACCCACAAATAACATCAGCTGAAATTCAGGACTCTCTGAAAAGTAGTGGTGTGGCTGTTTCAAGATACACAATAAGGAGGCACTTGAAGAAAAATGGGCAGCATGGTCAAGTCGACAGAAGAAAGCCATTAATGTGCAAATGCCACAAATTATCTTGCCTATAATACGCCAAACAGCACAGAGACAAGCCTCAAAACTGGTGGAACAAGGTAATTTGGAGTGATGAGATCAAAATTGAACTTTTTAGCCACAACCATAAACGTTACATTAGGAGAGAGGTCAACATGCCTATTATGAAAGGAACACCATTCCTACAGTAAAGCACGGAGGTGGATCGCTGATGTTTTAGGGATGTGTGAGCTACAAAGGCACAGGAAACTTGGTAAAACTTGAAGGAAAGATGAATGCAGCACGTTATCGGCAAATTTGCACTTATCAGCCCGGAAGCTGCGCATGGGACGTACGTGGACGTTCCAATGTAATAGTGAGAAAGGGTGTAACCTTCCCCTGGGACTGAAGTAGTTAGAATTACATATCCCCATAGTTAGGCACTCTTTGAACTGCTATTAGGTCAAGTTACGGGGTTAATTTCATTGGCGCAGTCAGTGGAGCAAGGGGGAAACGTAGTGACACGGATAGACATTGGGCATGTCTAGAGGTTAGATATAATTCCTTGTGGGGCTGCAGTATTTTTTATCAGCCACAAGATGCCACTGCTGAGCACAGTTGTCAGTGAGAGGCAAGGCCGTTGCTAAGCAGATGGCTTAGTGGGTGGAGCCTCTGGGTGTGCTAAAAATAGCTGCAGCCGTTATTTTTGAGTGAGTTGAAGCCCTGTCAGGGACGTGACAGGAGCTCTTAAGTGCAGACGTCCATGAAAATTGGCTGCTATGGTAGATGGGGGCTCTCTACCCTCAGACAGTGAATCCATAGTGTGAATATCTCCTCACGCAGGAATCCCATTAGCCGACTTGAGAAACTCAACGGAGGTATTGAGGACCCAGGGCACTTCTAGTTTGCTGGTAGCAGAGGAAAATAGGACTCCAGGATAAGCCATGAGGGATATAAAGGATCTGGCACACTGTCGCTGGTGAGGAACCGTCTCTTAGGCTAAGGAATAGAAACAGAGAGATGCGTCACCTAAAGAGGGCACCAGGGCTGAAGATGATTTTAGCACCTGCATGGGAGACAAGAACCTGTTGGGCCTTATCCAATCTACCAGACTTTAAATATTGTAATTACTCCTTTCCCCCAAGTAAAACCCCAGTTATGGTTAATAACTTTGTGTCCTCTGAAATTATTACTGTCCTGGTCCCAGAAGAGAAATGTCTGGAGACAGCCGCGACCGGATGGTGTGAAGTAAGTGAAGAATGTCACCGGAGGGAGGACATGAAGTGTCTGTAAGGTGCCAAAGCGAGCAGGGGCCACAACTCACCCACAACTACCTAGCTGGGGCACCTTACACCAACATGACAACGATCCAAAACACAGGGCCAAGTCGACCTGTCATTGGCTACAGCTACAGCAGAACAAAGTGAAAGTTCTGGAGTGGCCATCTCAGTCTCCTGACCTCAATATCATTGAGTCACTCTGGGGAGATCTCTAGCGCGCAGTTCATGCTAGGCAGCCCAGGAATTTACAGGAACTGGAGGCTTTTTGCCAAGAAGAATGGGCAGCTTTACCATCTGAGAAAATAAAGAACCTCATCCACAACTACCACAAAAGACTTCAAGCTGTCATTGATGTTAGAGGGGGCAATACACGGTATTAAGAACTGGGGTATGTGAACTTTTGATCAGGGTCATTTGGATGTTTTTGGTTGTCATTAAGATTTAAAAAGAGAAAACACAGTAGTTTGACAATAAATGGCTTAACCCAACCAATAACCATGAGTGGAGAAAAAGTTTTTTGTTATCATTCATATTCTGTGAAACAAGGCCAAGAAAGGAAAAAATCTGCCGGGGTATGTAAACTTTTGAGCACAACTGTGTATCATATGTATGTGATACTATGTATGTACTTGTACACATACTATATATGCGCAAATATTCGTTTTTTTACCTTGGGAAAGGCGCCGGTCTAGCGCCAAAATGCATTGGAACAATAAAGAACTATTTTGGAACACAAAAGGCTTCTCATTTACCGCAGCACAGCCTGTTCAACGTGATATCGTCCTCCTCTACAATACAGTATATGCACAGAAACATTTGCACTTCCTCTTTAAATGGTTATACCCAGATACTGCCTACAATAATACTATTTAGTAGCCATTTAATGCTGTCATATATTGCCTAAATAATATCTCAATACAGTGTCTGAATAACACTGCTATATCTCTTCTTTTCCATTTTAAGGGATTAAAATTGTTAAAGGGGTACTCTGGAGAGATAAAAAAAAATTGTACTGTCCCTGCACTCATAAACCTTAAAGATGAGCTACCCAGTGCACTTCTATTATCTTTATAACACTTGTAATTCAAAGTGACAGCAGCTGCTCCTCACTGCTCCCCCCTCCCTTCTGGGATGTTACATCACACAACAGTGTTCAGCTCTCTGCTGTGAGGAACAGCTGGTATGAGAAGAGGGGGGGTAGCCATGCCCCCAGTTCTATGAAGGGAAACAGCTATTATGAGGAGACTGGCTGATAGTAACAGTATGGAGCAGCACACTGATGTATTGTCCCAAACGAGATGGATCAGCAGTGAAGAGCAGCTTCTGTCATGCCAGCCCCCTGATAATGTCTACTTGTCTGCAGCACCTCATCTCATGCTGCAGTGGAGACAACAGGGGGCTGGCTGCTGCTTCTAAAAGCCAGGAGCAAGCCCCGCCCTCAACCATCTTGGATTTGTCCCGATTTCTAAATACTCACCACTTTCCAGTGTCTTATTCACTCTGTAGCTCCTCTTCAGGGGCGGGGCTGCCTCTCTCTGTTCAGTGCATAAATTAAATCTTAATATTCACTGCTTCTTCTCCTGTGATCTTAACTCAAACTCACATCTTAATGATTGTAGACAGCAGCTCTATCTATGAGCCACAGGTCATAATGATAGATATAGGAGAATTTTGTAATCTTGACCTGTGTTGCAGGCAGTGAACCCAGAAGCAGATTATGTATATGACTCGCCCCCTGGGCCATGGGGCACTCGGATCCGGGCAGTAGGGGATCGATGGGAGTAGTAGTGGCAACCCGGTTCCGTGGCTCAGGGTGGTCAGGCCAGTGGTAGTCCTTTATGTGCTGATGATTATGTCCGACTACGCCACCCGTGGATTTGCGGTCATTAGGAACCGCCGCTGCAAGGCAGACCGCTGGGGCTGATGATGTATGCAGCTGGGATGGTGTGACTCCCCACGGGAAGAGTGCGGCCCCAGGGCAGTGTGGTGGATGTTGGGAGTGATGGTAGTGAGAGTCCCAGTGCTGATGGTGCTGGAGGAGCAAAGGAGCACATAGACAACAGGTTGCAGTCCAGGGTCTTTACTAAAGCAGGTAAACTGATCCATAAACAGTCCCGGCTAGGAGGGGACCTGGATGTCTGAGAGCAATGGGGAAATTGGCCCTGGTCAGGGTGAGGGTGTAGGCCTACCGTGCTTTCTGCGCTCCTTCTGACTATCTTCTCCTTATAGGATAACAGCCCACGCTTCCGAGCTCTCCGTGTATTCTCGCCTGTATGACCTGCGACGTGGGTTCCTTTCTGCTCCCAGCCTTGTACGGCTTTGCTGGTCCCTTCTGTTGTGGCAGGGCCTCCAGGCTTCTTAGGCCAAGGAATATACAGTCCCCTGCGGACTGGTTATCTGCTGGAGAATGTGGAATCCTCCCAGCCTCAGACACCAAAGTCTGGTAAATTAAGTCCGTTATCTGCCAAGACAGGCTCTCTTCGCCTCTTGTCTCTGGCTTGTGGCTCTCCTCCTGCCACACTTCCTCTTAGGGTGCAATACAACTGTCCCTCTCTGCTCTGGGACCTGAATCCTGAGACAGGTCGTCCAGCTCTCCCTAACCCTGCCCCCAGCACCAGCTTTTATACAGGCAGCCTGCTCCCCCTACTGGCCTGAGACAGGAGGTACTGCTTGCTAATGTTCCCCTGACTAGAGAACCTCCCCCTTGCTCTCAGACACAGCTTTATTACATTTTGTGGCATCCAGGCCAGGGTGACACATATATACAGCACAGACCAAAAGTTTGGACACACCTTCTCATTTAAAGATTTTTCTGTATTTTCATGACTATGAAAATTGTACATTCACACTGAAGGCATCAAAACTATGAATTAACGCATGTGGAATTATATATTTAACAAAAAAGTGTGAAACAACTGAAAATATGTCTTATATTCTAGGTTCTTCAAAGTAGCCACCTTTTGCTTTGATGACTGCTTTGCACACTCTTGGCATTCTCTTGATGAGCTTCAAGAGGTAGTCACCGGAAATGGTTTTCACTTCACAGGTGTGCACTGTCAGGTTTAATAAGTGGGATTTCTTGCCTTATAAATGGGGTTGGGACCATCAGTTGTGTTGTGCAGAAGTCTGGTGGATACACAGCTGATAGTCCTACTGAATAGACTGTTAGAATTTGTATTATGGCAAGAAAAAAGCAGCTAAGTAAAGAAGAAAAAAAGTGGCTATCATTACTTTAAGAAATGAAGGTCAGTCAGTGTGAAAAATTGGGAAAACTTTGAAAGTGTCCCCAAGTGCACTTGCAAAAACCATCAAGCGCTACAAAGAAACTGGCTCACATGAGGACTGCCCCAGGAAAGGAAGACCAAGAGTCACCTCTGCTTCTGAGGATTTATTTATCCGAGTCACCAGCCTCAGAAATCGCAGGTTAACAGCAGCTCAGATTAGACGCCAGGTCAATTCTACACAGAGATCTAGCAGCAGACACATGTCTTCAACAATTGTTAAGAGGAGACTTTGTGCAGCAGGCCTTCATGGTAAAATAGCTGCTAGGAAACCACTGCTAAGGACAGGCAACAAGCAGAAGAGACTTGTTTGGGCTAAAGAACACAAGGAATGGACATTAGACCAGTGGAAATCTGTACTTTGATCTGATGAGTCCAAATTTGAGATCTTTGGCTCCAACTACCGTGTCTTTGTGCGACGCAGAAAAGGTGAATGGATGGACTCTACATGCCTGGTTCCCACCGTGAAGCATGGAGGAGGAGGTGTGATGGTGTGGGGGTGCTTTGCTGGTGACACTGTTGGGGATTTATTCAAAATTGAAGGCATACTGAACCAGCATGGCTACCACAGCATCTTGCAGCGGCATGCTATTCCATCCGGTTTGCGTTTAGTTGGACCATGATTTATTTTTCAACAGGACAAGGACCCCAAACACACCTCCGGGCTGTGTAAGGGCTATTTGACCAAGAAGGAGAGTGATGGGGTGCTACGCCAGATGACCTAGCCTCCACAGTCACCAGACCTGAACCCAATCGAGATGGTTTGGGGTGAGCTGGACCGCAGAGTGAAGGCAAAAGGGCCAACAAGTGCTAAGCATCTCTGGGAACTCTTTCAAGATTGTTGGAAGACCATTTCCAGTGACTACCTCTTGAAGCTCATCAAGAGAATGCCAAGAGTGTGCAAAGCAGTCATCAAAGAAAAAGGTGGCTACTTTGAAGAACCTAGAATATGAAACATATTTTCAGTTGTTTCACACTTTTTTGTTAAGTATATAATTCCACATGTGTTAATTCATAGTTTTGATGCCTTCAGTGTGAATGTACAATTTTCATAGTCATGAAAATACAGAAAAATCTTTAAATGAGAAGGTGTGTCCAAACTTTTGGTCTGTACTGTACATAGACATATATTATACATTTCAGTGTATTTTTATGTTCCCTGTTTACTGAGGTAAAGAAAAAGTCAGATTTTTTTGTTCACATAAAGCTGCTAAAAAAAAAAAAAAGCAATTACAAAAAAGGATTATTTTTGTGAGAGTCCCCTGTAACCAAAGCCACAACCCTCAACATTACAAGCAGGAGCTAAACCTACTGAGCAACAAGTTCTAGTAAGGTTATGGGTAGAATTTAGTGTACTTGATTTGTATTGTGGGCTCTGGCAGTGGCAGATTATATTGATATATCTGTACACAGCAGTGTATTTCTATGTTTCTGTATTCTAGGGGAGAGTAAAATAGATTTTTTTATCCTATAAAATTACTAACAAATAATGATAACCGTTTAAAATGTTGTAATTTATAATGCACTTTTTAAAAAAAAAATAATGATCATCACAAGTCAACAATTAACATGGATATATTTGTTGTCGCTGTAATCATAATGACCTGCACAACAGAGCAATCAGATTATTTATGGGAATCAGTAAATGGTGTAAAAAAATGGAGTGATGTCAGGCAAAAGGTATTTTTTCCCGAATTTTAAAAATGAGAGATGTTTTAAAAAAGAAAACCCCCCACCCCCTATCCGTTTGTAAGAAGACATAGAGCTGCAGTGCTGGCCCCCACCCTAAGAATTTTTATTAGCGTCGTAAACCCTCAGTGTAGCGCAGCTTCTAGCTCAAACTAGATTATTCCCTCCAAAATTCCCATTGTTTAAAAGCTTGTACAGTTAATGTAGAATTTAAAAATGCACATGACGGTCACTAACCCAGGGACCAGATTTTTGGAGTGTTCACATTTTCCTGGTTACAATGATATATTTTTCATAACTGGGATACCCCCAGAAATCGAGGAATTGGTTTCTTAGCTTCTGAACATCATAGAGAGGTCCTGTTTAATATCCATCTGCATGAAAATTAGTGACGGCCAACATGATGTCTCCATCTTGGATGTGGGACCCCCCCACACCAAGATATGAAACATGAAGGTTTTTATGTTCTATGCAGCTGGGTGGTCTCACAAAGCCAAGCCCCCCTTGTGAGGTAAATAATGGGTGTCTCCCAGAGTTTTGGCTGCTTTTCAAAAAAGCAAATCGGCCATTTTCAGGTCATTCTTCTCAGGGATGTCGGACGCACGCACACCATGCGGCATAGAAGAATCACCTCTAATTTCCGGGGAGCCGTCCCCCCCACAGAATCTGAGACCATCACCTTGTGAAGCAGGTTTTGATATTACTTATCCCTTTTATTTTAATAACTGTTTATGCATATATGTAAATTGTCTCTCTTATAATATCTTGTATATATTTTGTAAACACTGCCCCCTTTGGGAGTAAATTATTATTATTTACCAGTTTTCGTTCTTCTTGTCCTATGTCGAGCAAACAAGTTCCTCACCCGCTAATTCACGTTACCTGACGGGTACCCGATCCACCTGTTAAGCGATCGGTGGTGGCAGTATACCAGTATTTATGTGATATTGTGGTTTGAGGGTGGCTGGTCGGAGGTATATATACGTTCCTGGAAGGAACTGGAGGTATATATACGTCCTGTCACATCACGTGCCCCAATAGTCGACATAAATTAGAGCAGCTGCACCCGTGCTTATCCTCGGTCAATACCGTGTTTGACCAGCAGGATAAGGGGGCGCCAGAGAGCTGCAAGGTCTGACCCAAAAGTGGGTGTCGTTTTTCTGACAAGTGATTTATATTTTTCTCTATTAAACCCATAAAACCCATAAAAAAAGTAATAAAAATGTAATGCTGAGGCAGTGTTCACTTTTAGCGTAAATGTTGCATATTTTTTCTACTGCTTTTCTCTGCAGGTGTCTTCACTACACAATAACAATCTCCTCTGATTATTGCGTGTTTTCTTCATTTCTTTTATGTGTTTTCCCCCTTATTTGATGCGTTTTTGGTGAGGATGTGAATCCATGTTTTTAATGCTTTTTTTAATACTGCAGAAAAGCTTTGATTCTGCCCTTAAAAATGCAACAGCGGTTTTTTTATTCATGCGTTTTGTTTTTTTTCAAAATAAGCCTATAGAAAGTAAAAATGAACCAAAACCACACAGTTCAGCAGCGTCTTCAGACCACGGAGGGCAGATATTTGATGAAATCGCATCTATTTTGCTTAGATCTTTAGACCGCATTCACATGTAGCGTACATGCTGTGTTTTTTTGCTGCTTTTTGCTCAGAAATTCTGCTGTGATTTCATGAAAACTGCTCCCGCTGTGCGCCCAAGAACGCTGCTGAACTGTGCGGTTTTGGTGCTTTTTTTTCTCTAGAGGCTTTTATGTGGAGCCTTAAAAAAACACATGTAAAAAGCTGCAGTTACTTTTTTAAGTGCAGAATCAAAGCTTTTCTGTACTATAAAAAATACTTTAAGGGTATGTGCACACTATGCGGATTAGAAGCAGAAATCTCCTGAGCGTTTTTGCCTCTCCCTGGCAGAAAAAAATGTATGCGGATTTGCATGCGAATTTACATGCGTTTTTGACACGTTTTTACATGCATTGTTACATGTGCTTTTTTTAAGCGGTTTTTGAGCATCAATGAATGATTTTTAGAGCTAAATAAAGTTATTTGGTGGGACATTGCTTAAGCCCTTGGATTACCAAGAACTGGGGTGAGTATATTGGTTCATTTCAATGATTATAGAATGGGTCTGTTCAAATAAAGTGTTTACACTGTGTCTGTGTTTCTTTACTTTGTTTGGTCATGAAAAGGTCTGATTGACACCTTGACATCACCAAACAAAAGAGCTGGGTGTCAGCTAGTCCCATTCACCCAATCTTCATTAGCATTTCTATTCATGTAATTTATGCGCCTGCTGTGAGCTGTTTTTTTTAGCCTGAGAAGGTGCCTGTCACACCAGGTGTGAGTGCAACACAGAGAGTTACGCCATGTGTGAGTGCAACACAGAGGGGAAAGGGAGCCCAGACACTAGGGAAAGGGGTGAAGAGGTGACCTCTGGACTAGTGTCACCCTGTCTTCCCCTAATGTCCCTATACAGCCTCCGCAGCTGTCGCCGATCACGTGCCTCACCCTACTATCCCTGCCGTAAGGAGATAGCTGGGGATGGAAGGAGATGAGCGCTAGTCAACCTCCGCTAACACTCTAAAGACAAAAGGGGAAGACAACACAGGGGAGCAACAACTTAGCTTTAGAAGAAACTCCAACAGGGCACACGGCCTCAAGACTCCAGAGAGGAAGTGATGCTGCTTCAGCCAAGTTCCAAGTCTAAGTAGTAATGAGTATGACCAGCTATGCCCACCTGGGGAGACCAGGTATACATACACCCAGGCCAGAAGGAGGTAGTCGCTGGGTCCTAAAGACAGCCTCCTATCTAGGCAGCTATCTGCATTGCCAAATGTGGAGATCTCCTGAAAACCACTTCAGGACGACTGTCTGTCACCTCTGACACACTCGTGACAGTGCCGTTAGGCAAACATTTTCCTGGCCATTACATAACATTTCACAGCTGGTTTGTTAGCCGCTACGCCCCCCCTCCTCTGATCAGCACTCAGCAGCGCTTTGGACACAACATATTTATTCGGTACATGTGAATCCATCGCATATAATGACACTTCAAGTCGGTCAAAATCTGCAGCGGAAACTAGCGTGTCCGCTACAGAAATTGATACGCTGCAGGTGAGTTTGGGTAAGTGGCCACGATCAGGAGCCGCTGCAGGTTTGATGCTGCGTGTATATACAGCATCAAACCCGCAGCGTCCAGATGTTACAGCATAGTGGATGGGATCTCTAGAAATCCCATGTCCACTATATGTGCATCAGAGGCTATGAATCACCCGTGGACACTGACATGCGGCGCGTCTTTCAGGACCGCAGCATGTCAAATTCTCTTGTGGAGTTGCTAGTCTCCGCAACAGAAATTTGACCACTAGAAAGTATTGAATGCGGTAAATTAGCATGGTTCAGCGAACACATGTGGATTTACCTGCGTTCAATAGAATGCAATGTTTTGGATGCAGAAAAAATTTGCGTCCAAAGCGCTGCTACATCTGAATTATGGGCAGGGCCTAAAAAAAAAAAAGGCTCCCACGTCATTTTTATAACCAGCAGAGGGAAAAAGCCTACCGCTGGGGGCTGATATTAGTAGCCGTGGAAGGGGCCATTAGCCAACAATGTTCCATTGCTATTAATATCAACCCACAGCTGTTTGTTTAGCCTTTACTGGCTAGATTACAGGGGGACCCCAGAAATTTTTTTACGTGGGGTCCCCCTATAAAATCTAACCAGCAAAGGCTAAACTAGACAGCAGCGGGCTGATATTAATAGCCATGGAAGGGGCCATGAATACTAGCCCCCTCCGCGGCTATTAATATCACCCCTCAGCAGTCCCAGAAATGGCTCATCCATAAGATGCGCCAAATCAGGCGCTTAGCCTCGCTCCTCCCACTGTCCTGTAGCGGTGGTAGTTGGATAATGGGGTTGGGGTTCACGTCAGCCTTGTATTGGCGGCCGACATGAAGCCAAGCTAAGTAATGGAGGACGTCTATAAGACGCCCCCTTTACTAACTGCGAAGTAAAGCTGTCGGCGCTTTTTCAATAAAAGATACAGCCAGAATAAAGTATTTTAATGAAATAAAACACACACAGTTCTAAAATTTTTTTTATTACATGCCTCCGTGAAGCCCTCAATCTCCTGAAAAAAACGTAAAAAAAACAAACAGCAATATTCCTCACCTGTCCTCCATCAACGACGCAGTCCACATAACGCCAAGTGTCCCACGACGATCTGTGTCACTTCTACAGCAGTGACATCAGCCATCACTGATGTCACTGCTGTAGAATACAGCACTGTATACTGACGAGTATAAAATCACCTCCTGTCAGTGTACATGCTGCAGGGGGTCACTGAGGTTCATCAGCTGAAGATCAGCTGATAAGCCCCAGTGAGCTAGCGACCCTGGGAACATTCTTGTGAATGTCCCCACGGTGGGCATCAGCTGATCGGTCATGAGACCGGTCAGATGATTACTGGCATCAGCAATCAGCTGATGGTCACGTGACCATCAGCTGATTGCTGCCGGCACTGATCAGCTGATGGTCACGCGACCATCAGCTAATCGGTGACGTCACCGATCACCTGATGGTCTCATGACCATCAGGTGATCACTGATGCCACTGATCAGCTGATGGTCACGTGACCATCAACTGGTCAGTAACATCACTGCAGGTCCTGGAAGTACACTGTGGGGCGCGACCCCGCGCCCTGCAGTGTACCGCTGGCCGCTGAAGAGGAAGCATCACCGAGGAGGACACCGGGGGCCGCCAGACTGGTGAGCATACAGGTTGTTTTTTTTATTTTTACTTTTTTATTCTTTTTTTAACTACCGCAAGCATGCGGGCTGGGAAGAGAAGACTGCTGCTCCTCCCATCCACGCTGCTCTCACTGTTATCAGCCAGAGCAGTGGTCGGATGAGAAGAGTAGCAGCCTCCTCTCCCGACCCAGGTACCAGCCTCAGCTTGATTCCGGCACGATTTTGCACCTATTGATTTTCATTGAAAGGCTTCAAATCCACATGTATCGATATTATACATGCGGGTTTGCTGCGATTCAATGAAAGTCAATAGGCGCAAATTCACCGCGGAATCACGCAAGAATTGGTTATGCTACAGTTTGTGCCGCAATGATAATCCGGTGCGGAAATTTCCGCATCATGTGCACAGCACATGCGGATTATCATTGCTAGTCAAGGAGATGGTCTATTCTCATCAGATCTAAATCCACAGGTGTACACCACCAAAAATAATCATGTTAGATAGGGGGAAGGGGAAGTGGGAGAAGTGTGGATATATAGAAAAATTTAAAATTCATAACTTTATTAATTTATTAAATCTTTAAAATACAAAATATCTAATGCATCTATAGATGCATATAAGGTAACCATCTATTAGAGTATAAAGATGGTACCCACTAATAAGTCTGGCTAGATGCAGTGTAGGGCAAATTAGGGACACCTCTGTCCAGTCCCTCTAATATAGGACCGAGGAAATATGTAAATGATATCCCCATATATTGGAATAGCCTCAATGCTAATATCAGGTGGAGCAGTTATACAAATCCAATGAATAGGAAAATTAATTGTTATCTTGGCAGATTATTTCACTGTCATGTATAAATCTGCCTTGGGACACAACTGTACACCCCCTAATTATTCCATAAAAATTAGATGACATTAGTCTAGCGGTTTGTAATATTATGGTAGTAATAGATGTCAGCTATAATCACTAACTCTGCCCAATACCGCAGTAGTCCATAATGAAGTGCACTGTGTGTGTATTAGTGCTTGTAATAACTGAGCCGGCACCACTTGAAATCTTTGGCAGGAGGAAAACCTCACTGCCAAGCGATCATAAATCTTATGACACTGAGGAGCAGCCCGCTGTGCCGAACGACTCCTCACATGTCAGGTACTAATGATCACACTATTGTTCAGCGTGCCTGGCTGAACAGCTAATCACTGGGGTGAGGGGCAGTCTATTGTCCCCTATCTCACTCCCCGCACATGTGCTCAGCGTCCCGGCTTCAAACAGCTGATCGCTGCAGTGAGGAGCGATACACTGTCTCCTTGCTCTCTCGCTGCACACGTGCGTGCGTGCCGGCTACAACAGCTGATCACTGCAGACCTGGACTGTCTGTTGTCCGCTGCAGCTTGGAGTACTGATGCGGTTCTCCCTTGTCAGAGTACCGCAATTGTGTGCATATTCCTAGGGCTTAATCTCATTCCCCCCTACACTATCAAATAGCTCAGATATAATCCCTGACGCGCGTTTTGCCGGTATACCGGCTTTTTCTTCACACTTCTCCCACTTCCCCATCCCCCTATCTAACAGGATTATCATAGCTATACATGGCAGACCTTTTACCAAGCGGTTTTAATGCGTTTCCGTGGCGGAAAGACCGCATCGTGTGCACTCAGCCTAAAATGCGGCTTCATATCTGTACCAGAAACACATCAATTTAGGGGGAAAAGGCATAAAAAAATGCAGCAAAAGTCAGAGAAGATTGTTATTGTGTAGTTTGGTGTGGACATCTGCAGAAAACAAAAAACACAGTATTTATGCAACATGCGAACACGGTCTTACAGACACAAAAAAGCCGGATGTCTTATAGTGAAGCTACATAATGATGAGAAAGTTCTGGCGGTTCCAACTGTGAATGAACAAAAAATAAATACACAGGTCCCATCTAGAGATGAGCATGACGCACAGGTGACATCACTCCAGCCCTGGCTAATCAAAACCCTCTCCAGAGACGCCGGAAGGTTAGAGATTCGAGGCCTCCCGTCAAGCTGCCAGGTACCACTGACCTGGACACTTGACCAGAGTCCTTTGAATCGATCTGCTCATCTCTAGACCCAACTGTCCTGAATGCAGCGGATAATCCTGGATTTGGTTCTGCGTCCTGCAGGGTCAGGCTTCTGCTGAATTTTCCTCACTACCACCACCCCTCGACATCTCCTCTTGCCTTGCCAGGGGAGAAAGAAATTGTAAATGGGCGTGCATTGGGGTGCGGCTAGGGGTGGGCCCAAAATTTGCAGAGGCGAGCTACGCGCCACATAATTTGTCCCCTTTTCTGATCTTCAAAAGTTGGGAGGTATGCCCCCAATGACTGTTACTCACAGCGGAAAGCTGAATACTGCTGCGTGACTTATTGCCCTAGATGGGAGAGAGGATCAGTTAGGAGCAGCTCCTGTCACAAGGAATTACAGGTGTTCTAAAGATAATAGAAATACACAGGGCATTTCATCTTTATAGTTTTTGAGGACAGGGACAGTACAATTTTTTTTTCTCTCCCCGGAGTACCCCTTTAATCTTGCACCTGGTTTAGACTGGTCCACAAGGAACCAGTTGTATCCCCCCTGCGGGCCTCCATCCAAGAGTGGGCCCTTCATATGAGCATTGCTTGGCAGAGTACACTTAAAGGAGTCTTCCAGTTTCAGAAAAACAAATTGCAGCCGGGGCACAGGGGTTAAAAACAAACAAACATTGCTTTACATATCCTCCCTGGGCGAAAAGTTGAGTTTATACTGCTGCTCCTGCTGTGTGTAATTGTCTGCAGCGCTGACATCACATGGACAACATTGCATCCAGTAATTGAGTTTAGCAGCTCTGCCCTAGATGACGGCATGAGCCGCTCTGAGTTGCAACGCAGTCAATGTAACATGAGTGCTGCAGACAATAACAAACACTGGGAGCAGTGGTGTAGACTCAGCCCAGGATCTGAAGAGGGTGAGTAAAGCACATTTTGTTTTTTGTTTTTAACAAATTGCCGCCTGTGGACAGAGGTTTTCTGAAACTGGAAAACTTCTTTAATGTAGTATTTACAGGCGATTTCAGTGTCTCATAATTCACTTAGCAAACTATTTGACATGCAGAAGTAGTGCTGTTGCTTTAAAAGCATTCTGCAACTAATAGAAGTAACACAAGCACAGGAGAAGGGGAGTGTTTTAGCAGAGCCCCAGGGGGATTGTGGGGAAGTTGTTTACTTTCTGGCTGCAGCCAAAGGGAAAAGTGGTATGTGTGATCTGTATCTCACAGAAGTGCAGGAAAGGGAACAGGATTCAAATCCAGGGTGAAACTCAACACAGGTCAGATACCCTGCACTGTTAGTTCAGGAAGTCTATCATCGGGCAGGAAGATAAAGACTGGAAGGAATTGTGTCACAGAGATCATCTCCCTCATCAAACCTTCCACCCCCCCTCCATCTCCATGCAGGATAAAGAATGCTGTGTACTATTGAGTCCTTGTGAAGGAAAAGCCTGTGGTTGTGTATGCATTAAAACTGTGCTGTACTGTTCTACCAGATAATAGACTGTGTACTGCTGTGCTGCAAAGGAGACTGTACTGTTATTACTGGAGCCTGTTGCTCAAAGAGACATTTGCATTGCACTGGCCGTGCCTCATTAAATGTTACTGTTCTACCATTTATGAAGACTTTTGTCACATGTGTCTGGTCAGCAACTGAATCTATAGTGTGCCTGAGAGAAGCTGCAGCCTACGGTCTTCTGGAATAATGGTTCCCCCAGGATTCCAATGAGTTCATGTAACCGGTCTCTCCCCTATCTAAACTTAGGCGGCATGTGTGTAACAACTACCCTGTTCATTGTATAGAAGCAGAGGTGAATTTGTGAACGAGTGTCAAGTATCACATGTACATGAACAGTGGGCCCCAGAATCAATGTTACTGGTGGGCCCTTGGCACTCCTGTCCTACCCTGACTTGCATCTAGGAACGACAGGAGGGCAATGCTGAGCAGAGAAGCATATTGGACATTTGTTCTGCAGATGCTCTCACTATAAGGCCATGGCCCCACTATCAGTATTTGGTCAGTATTTTTTCTCAGGAGTGGGAGACAAAACCAGGAGTGGGTGATAAATGCAGAATTGGTGACTTGTTTCTATTATACCTTTTCTCTGATTGTTCCTCACCTGGTTTTGGCTCCCACTCCTGAGAAAAAATACTGACCGAATACTGACCAAACACTGATAGTGGGGCCATGGCCTAAGACTAAATTGCAGACATTACTTATAATAAAAGGTGTTTCTGAGACAGGGTATGCTATAACTAACTGGCAATGTATAAAAGTGGAAGAACCGAGCTCCATGAGTTGCAACATTTATTACTTTACAAAGTTCAATTTGAAGCAAATTCAAAATTGAGGCTTTATTCATCGAGACATCCTTTCGTTTCAATAATACCTAACTCTCTGATGCGTTTTCTTGCAGGATTGCTTGTTTTTATTATTACCGATTGTGTTTTACTGTTACCTCTGTATGCCTCTGATTTCATAAGGAGCTATGAGGTTTTTCTGGCTGCATACAGAATATGGTAGTGAAAAAATGTGGCACATTTCATCAGATGCTTTATTTCAGAAGCAGTCTCCCCTAAGCGTGAAATGCAGTTCTTAGCCGGCATAAAAATCGTAATCCACTTTTTTGGTACTTATTTGTTAAATCATGGATAATACTGAGCTTTGGTGTAATTATTTACTTAAAAACTTTGAAGCTACACATAGCAAAATATGCTGTATTACACTGCCATCTGCTGTTCATAGCAGGTAACAACTAGTTTCAGCATCATTTTCTGATCATCAAATTTTAGGACAAAGCACCCTGGAGAAACAAATCTAACTATCTCTTTGGCAAAACCTAAGCTAGAAACAAAATTAATATATACCGTGCTGTAAGTAAGTAAAAAGCAATAGTGCATATAAATAACATTGGGTTCTTAGTAAATACTGTTTTTGATAAAAAAAAAACGTGAAAGCCATCCCACCACCGCCAAGGTGTGCCCAGTCGGGACGGTCCTAAACTCTAGTACTAACGCGTTACCATATTTCAAAATTGACCTTAACCCCTTCACGACCAATGACGTATGCATACGTCATCAGTCGTATCGCTACACTCCAAGCGGGCTCCGGCGCTGAGCCCGCATGTTTTCAGGCACATGACAGCTGATCTGATCAGCTATCATGTGCCCCTAACAGCCGTGGGTGTTAAACAGCAGCATTTAACATGGCCGCGCCGGAATCGTGTCATAAGACCCGCCCATTGGTGCACCGGGAGCGCTGATGGGTTGGCATGACAACCCAGGGTCTTCAGAAGATCCCTGTGGTTGTCATAGCCAATTCATTATGAGCGCCGCTCAGCGGTCGGCGTTCATAGCGGATGAGCATTTTTGTTACACAAAGCAGGGCTGGAGCCCCTGCTGTGTGTAACACAAGCGATCAGATGATCGCAGCTTCAAGTCTCCTATGGAGACTATTGAAGCAAGTAAAAAGTAGAAAAAAAAAGTAGAAAAAAAAATTCAAAATATATAAAAGTTCAAATCACTCCCCTTTAGCCCCATTCAAAATAAAACAATAAAAAAAATCAAAAATACACATATTTGGTATCGCAGCATTCAGAAACGCTCACTCTATCAAAATCTAAAAACAATTAATCCAATTGGTAAACGGCGTAATGAGAAAAAAAATCAAAACGCCAGAATTAGGTTTTTTTGGTCTACACAACATTGCAATAAAATTCAATAATAGGCGATCAAAACATTGTATCTCTTGCGGTGGGCGCGCAAAAAATAAGCCCTCACTCAGCCCCAGGTCATGAAAAATGGAGACACTATGAGTCTCGGAAAATGGTGCAATTTTTTTTTTTTAACAAACTTTGGATTTTTTTTCAGTAATTTAAATAAAAAAGAACCTATACATGTTTGGTGTCTACGAACTTGTAATGACCTGGAGAATCATAATGGCAGGTCAGTTTTAGCATTTAGTGAATATGGTAAAAAAAAACAATTGTGGAATTGCTTTTTTTTTTTGCAATTTCACCGCACTTTGAATTTTTTCCCTTTTTTAAATACGATATGGTAAAACAAATGGTGTCGTTCAAAAGTACAACTCGTCCCACAAAAAAACAAGCCCTTACACGGCAATATTGACCTAAAATAAAAAAGTTATGGCTCTGGGAAGAAAGGGTGCAAAAAATGGAAAACACAAAAACGAAAAATGGCCCGGGGGTGAAGGGGTTAATGTGAATAAGGGCAGAGCAGGACCAGAGCCCAACTGTGGACATCCAGCAATGGAAAGCTACATAAACAATGTCCAGTTCAAAAAAAGGGAGGCCACACCCTTACCTGCGCTAAATGCAGAAACCTGAAAAAGAAACAAAAAAAATTAACTGGAGTATAAGGCAATGTGCCCACGTAGCGGAAATGCTCAGGATTTTTTCCTGAGCGTTTCTGCATCTCCCTGGCAGAAAAAAAACGCATGCGGATTGTATATGTGGATTGTACGTGCGGATTGTACATGCGTTTTCCTGCCAGGGACATGCGGATGTGAAGCGTTCTTCACATGCATTTCCACATGCGGGTTGACAAGCGCTTTCCAGGCGATTTTAGCATCACTTGGAAAGTGCTTGTGACAACTAGGTCACACTATATAAATCCATGCAAACTGATTGGATTTATATAGTGTGAACGAGAGAGTGGTTAAAAATAAAAAAATAAATATATACTTACCCTCCGATGGCCCGCGCTGGCTTGCTTCGCTCGGTGCCGGCAGCGGTGAATTGAAAGACCTGCCGACGTCAGCGTCGCGTGACCCGTCACATGACTCTGACGTCAACGCAGGTCCATCAATCCACTGCAAAGTGCCGGGAAGCAAGGAGGAGCGCAGGGCAGGCCGCCGGAAGGTAAATATACATTTATTTTTTATTTTATTCTTTTTTTTACAGAATTTTTAATGGTACCTGGGTGTGGATGAGACTCTCCTTTCATCCACACCCGGGTACCATCCGCACATTAGAACGCACCAATTACGCAAGTACAGATGCAGTCTTGCGGAATTGGTGCGTTCCAATGCAAGTCAATGGCGGCGAAAACGCAGCATTTCCACAAAATAATTGGTAGTGCTGCGTTTTTTTCCGCAATGATAATCCGCAGTGGAAATTTCCGCAGCATGTGCACAGCACATGCGGATTATCATTGGGGAACATTGCTGCCCTTCTACCAAGCGTTTTTAATACATTTCTGCAGCGTTTCCGCAGCTGCAAAAACGCTGCAGAAACACATTAAAAACGCATCGTGGCCACACAGCCTTAGTTGGTATACATGTAATGTGTAGGAGCATGTTCAAACTGGCCATTAAACAGACAAAACCTAAGATAGAAACAAAATGAACGGTACAGTCATGGCCGAAAGTATTGGCATCCTTGAAATTGTTCCAGAAAATTAAGTATTTCTCCCAGAAAATTATTGCATTTACACTTGTTTTATGATACACATGTTTTTTTCCTATGTGTGTGTCGTCACTGCATTCTTGGTCTTCTATCCTTTGGATTACGATATCGGAGAGAAGAAGACACAGGACAGGATGTTTGTGTCTAAACATACTCTAAACTTTAAATAAATCCAAAAAAACAAAATAATTGATGACCAGATATCCCTTATTGAATAAAGAACCTATAAATGTGACTCATGGTCAATATAAAATAAGCATTTATTAAAGAATTCATAAAAACACATGAAGAACAATAATACAAACGAGGAAAAAAGTAAACAGAAAAATGGGCATCTGAGGGTAGGTAGAAGCATAGATCAATAAATAAACCATGTATAGGAACACAGTGACCCAGGTCAGCCTGAAGTAAAAATACATATGGAGACCATCATTTAAGTAAAGTGCAAAGTGCATCAAAGATGTCCCAAGTGGGTAAATACTTAGACTACATAGAAAGGGGGTCAGTAAGTTAATAGGTAAGACAGCTGATACAGGGGTCAATGGTACTAGAAAAAAGACATAAAGATATCAAATGAGCTACCTGGAAGTCCCTCAGAGTCCACACAGGTCCGACGCGCGTTTCGCCGTAGGCTTTTACCAGGATACAGAAAAGGGGGTGAGGAGGGGGTATATATAGGGCAATTGGCCAATGAGGAGAAGGGTATGAGGACGGAAGCATAGCGCTATGCAAAAAAAGGCGCCAAGCAGCGATCTGTCAGGAGACCGCGTCTCATCAGGGCGCCGTCCACCCGCAGCATCGGTGCTGTTTGGGTAGTTGTAGCACATCAATTAACTGCTGGACCGCATCAGCATTCTTAATGGGGTGTCCTGCTGCCGTCAGGAAACCTCTTGACTTCCATATTGGACCAAAATCATGCGATATACCGAATGCGTACCTAGAATCTGTGTAAATGTTAACAATACTACCTTCCGCTAGTTTACAGGCCTCGGTTAGGGCCCTAAGTTCGGCTTCTTGAGCCGATTGGTGTGGTAGCATTGGTTCTGCCTTGATTACTGCATTGAGGGAGACAACTGCATATCCAGTATGGAAGGTACCTGAATCGTCCTGATGACGGGATCCATCTACAAAAAATTCAAAATCTGCATTTTCTAATTCATGTTCAAATACAGTAGGTAAACCTGCCGTTTCTTGTGCCATCATTTGTACACAGTCATGAGGAACTTCCTCTCTTGGATCTTCCTTAAAAAGCACAGTACCTGACCCCTCCTTCAGATCCAAGAGAGGTAACAAAGTTTCTGGATTCAGGGTAGTATACCTCTGTAAAGAAACATTGGGAGGCATTAACAGTGCACATTGTAACCTGAGATGACGTGCTGCTGAGAGGTGAGCGGGTTGCACTTGGTTCAATATAGTGTAGACATCATGAGGTGTTAGCACGGTGAGCGGGTGGTCAAGAACAATGTCTGCGGATTTATGGAGTAATAGTCCAACAGCATGCAGAGCACGTACGCAGGATGGTGCACCTCTGGCTACCGCATCTAATCTGCCACTAAAGTAGGCAACAGGTCTCTGATTATCACCGTGTGTTTGAGTTAAAACTCCTGCTGCATGTCCAGCTTGCTCATGAAGGTACAGAGTAAATGGGAGCTCATAATTAGGGGTACCCAAAGCTGGAGCGGCCAAAATACGGTTCTTGAGAGAATAAAAACAGTCTATTGCCTCTGGTGTTAGTATGAAAGGTGTTGGAGTAAGACAGTCATAGAGGGGCTGCATTAAAACAGAGACAGCATGAATCCACTGTCTGCAATAGGAAACAAGTCCAAGAAAAGTTCTGAGGGCTGCAACATTAATGGGGACGGTGAATGCCTGTACTGCTTGTTTACGTGCATTTGTCAAATGACGAGCTCCTGGTGTAATGCAATGTCCCAAAAAGGTGACTGAAGATTTACAAAACTGAAGCTTATCTTTCGACGCCTTGCAGCCAGCGCGATAGAGAAACAACATAAGCGATATAGTTGCACTATGACATTGTTTCCTGGAGGGGGCACAAATGAGCAGGTCATCGACATATTGCAAAACAACGATATGTGGTTCAGACCATGCCTCCAGTATTTCCTGCAGACTTGCAGTGTACATTGTGGGTGAATTCTGGGCACCCTGTGGCAACACTGTCCATGTATATTGACTGCCCTGGAACGTGAAAGCAAACAGGTACTGGCAGTCAGGTTGTAATGGTACACTGAAAAATGCATTTGCCAAGTCGACCACTGAAAAGCAAAGAGAGTTAGAAGGTATCTGTGACAGAAGAGTATGCGGGTTGGGCACAACTGGTGTTAGAAGTTCTGTGGCTTTGTTAACCAACCGGAGGTCATGGACCATTCTATATGCGGCTGGTTGTCCTGGCACGCTCTTTTTCTTTACTGGGAACAGGGGAGTGTTGCAAGGGGACTGGGTTTTGACTAGGACTCCTCTCTGTAGTAATTTTTGTACTTGCTGGGCTATGGCATTCTCCTGAGCCGAGCTAAGGGGATACTGCCTCTGTTGAGGTAAGATTGCTCCTGGTTTTAATTTCACCATTACTGGTTGAACTCTTAACCTACCAACATCTGTTTTGTCTGAGGACCAAAAATCATGTGGCACAGCCTGCTCTAATATCGGGGGAAACTCATTTGTCTCTTCTATGCTGGCAATATCTAGTGACATAATTTTGCAAAGGGTGCTTGGTTTTAAACCTGGGGTCATGGTGACAGTGCCATCGGGATGATACTCTATATGTGCTTGTAATTGGGACAACATATCATTTCCCAAAAGGTTACATTGGCCTCGGGGCGATACCATGAGCTGGCTATGTACAGTAGCTCCTTGAATTTGCAGGGGAATTCTTTTAGTGACAGGGAGCAGGACAGACGGGGAATTGAAGGGGGTGGCAATGACATGATGTGAAAAATCAGTGTCAGTATATGGCCAATCACCTTGCGTAATTACTGAATTGTCGGCCCCCGTATCTACTTGGAAATCGATTTCATGTCCCCCTGGTAGGTTCACCTGCACTATACAACTGGGAGTTGGGGGTAAGGAGATGAGGGGGTTCATGTGCAAGCTACCCTCATCCTATGGGGGCCTTGTTTGGTCGGCTGGAGGACCCGTACTCTGAGCATTTGGATACGGGTTGGTCCTACAGTTCTTTCTAAAATGTCCTGGCTTTTTACATCCTTAACACAGTTTCTGTCCTCCTCCTTCAGTCCGTCCTCTGCCTCTGTTGTTTCTGGGGGTCGTCTCTACTATATGTATTCTGGCAGCTCTTTTTGCCTGCGCTATGTCATGCTGTGCCCCCTGAGCTATTCTAGCCAAATCCTCTGCTTTCACTGATCTCCAGTCCGGTCTACTTGCTTTTACCTTCTCTGCAATCTCTTTCTTTAGTCCATTCATGAAAGCACTTGCTAATACCCTCTCACTAGTCTTATTCCCGGGGTTGAACCCCATTTCTGACCAGGTTTTCTTTAGTGCATAGAAATAATCCTTAGGATCTTCCTCCTTCCCTTGCTCTCTATCTTCTAGTGTAACTTGCTTTTCTGCTTGCCTGTCTTGACATGCTTTTACCAACGCTGCTAGGACTCCAGCTGCTGCATCATTAGATTCTGCATCTACGGGTCCGGTCCTATTGGCATACTGTTTTTTTGTCTCATCTATCAACCTATCATAGCGGGCTTCATCTGCCAATTTTCCCTTAATTACCCCCTGCAGATCTATTCTAGTGGCATGGTACGTATCCTGTATGGTGGTGATCATTCTAGCGAAACCCATAGGGGACTGGGATGGGTCTGGCAGCTGGGAGATCAGTGCCAACTGCTCTGAAGGACTCCATGGTCTATACATTAACATTGTACGAGCTTCCTGACCTGGAACCACTGCATCCCCCCCTGCTGCTGCTCCCGGTGCTCCTGGCACAACTACCGTCCTCATTGGGAATAGTCTAGCTGGGTGGGGTTTCGGTCCTCCACATGCCACACAGATGTCTACTGTCAAGGGGTTCTGCTGTCCACATCTGGGGCAAACCCAACATTTGGGTTCCTGGGAATTCTGATACTGGGGTGGGGGGACGTCGGGGGCGGACAGGGAGGAAAATCTGTCATTCCGGTTTTTGTCAGTCTGTAACGTCCGTCTCCTAATTTTTCAATCTTTCCTTCAAAATAAGCGCATGCATTCATCCATACATCTACTGTCCCTAACAGACCCTTATCTTTCAGCCATCCATGATAGGAGTTAAAGAAGGATTTCCATTTCTCTCCATTTACACAATATTTTGTCAATTCCAATCAGTGCCTGTTTCCCTTCTCTGCGTACTACTAAGTCTTTGGCTATAATGCCTTCCTTGGCATTTTGGTTCCCCATTTTTTCGGTTCTCCTCACCTAGAAGAGACTCCTCAGTCACTTAGACAATGGTCACTTAGACAATGGACCACAAAGGTTTCTGAACCATTCCACTACTAGCCTCTCTAGGACTTATACGCCAGCCAGAAAAACAGACCAAAAACATCAATCCCAGGACACATCCACAACACAATCATCGGATCCATACTTTCATTCTTAAATTCTCCAAAGGATAGAAGGCAGGACTGATCTGAGGGGATACTACTGGTTCAAAGGGACCTGAGCCAGACAACAATCTGTTGAATTACCTGGGGAGCCGACCGCTCGGGGGTGAGGGAGTCTCTTCTATACAGTGATATAATTTAGGTAAAATATAACAGTTATTCTTACCTCAGCGCTGTATATATCACCAACAGAGAGCTTCACTCGTCCCACGTCTCGGACCGGTCGAGCACCCCTGGGTAGATTAACTCAAGGTCCCTGTTCGAGGCGCCAGCTGTCATCACTGCATTCTTGGTCTTCTATCCTTTGGATTACGATATCGGAGAGAAGAAGACACAGGACAGGATGTTTGTGTCTAAACATACTCTAAACTTTATTACAAAACACAGGGCTAATATACACCCTGAAGGCAGGAAACGGATTTGCCATATATGGTTCGATTATACAGTTTAGCTGAACAAGCGAAAAAAACTAGTTTCTGTATGCTTTAAAATATTTAATTAGACGTATCTGGTTAGCAAGGCCATTTTATCTTCTTGCAAGAACACATTATTGCTACAAGAAGAAACATCTGGCCAAGGAGGACACTTTATCTTCTTAGCAAGGACACGCTATTGATACAAGAAGGAACATTTCAGCTTGCTGTTGTTTTTACCTAAAATAACTGTCAGACTTATATAGCATAGATGGGGCCTTTAAACTTGAGGGACTCCATCTTCTGCTATAACATGTGTATTGGAACAACACAAAAAACAGAGAAAAAAAATTGGCAAATTGGACATAATTTCACACAAAAGCCCCAAATTGGGCAGGACAAAATTGTTGGCATCTTTCTAAAATTGTGGGTAAAACAACTTTGTTTCAAGCATGTGATGTTCGTTCAAACTCACCTGTGGCAAGTAACAAGTGTGCACAGTATGAAAATCACACCTGAAACCAGATAAAAAGGGGAGTAGTTGACTCAATCTTTGCATTGTGTGTCTGTGTGTGCCACACTAAGCGTGGAGAGCAGAAAAAGGACAAGAGAGCTTTCTGAGGACTTGAGAACCAAAATTGGTGAAAAATATCAACAATCTCAAGGTTACAAGTCCATCTCCAGATATCTTGATGTTCCTTTGTCCTTGGTGTGCAACATAATCAAGACGTTTACAACCCATGGCAATGTAGCTAATCTCCCTGGACGTGGGCGGCATAGAAAAATTGATGAACGGTTGCAATGCAGGATAGTCTGGATGGTTGATAAGCAGCCCCAATCAAGTTCCAAAGAAATCCAAGCTGTCCTGCAGGCTCAGAGTGCACCAGTATCAGCGCAAACTATCTGTCAAGATTTGAATGAAATTAAACGCTTTGGCAGGAGACCCAGAAGAACCCCGCTGCTGACACAGAGATATATTTTTTTATATAAAAAAGCTAGACTGCAGTTGGCCAAAATGTACGTGAGTAAGCCAAAATTCTTCTGGGAAAGCGTCTTGTGGACAGATGAGACCTAGATAGAGCTTTTTGGTGAAGCGCATCATTCTACTTTTACCAAAAATGGAATGAGGCCTATTAAGAAAAGAACACAGTACTGACAGTCAAATATGGTGGAGGTTCAAAGATGTTTTGGGATTGTTTTGCAGCCTTTGGCACTGGGTGCCTTGACTGTGAGCGAGACATCATGAAATCTGAAGATTACCAAAGGATTTTGGGTTGCAATGTAGGACCTAGTGTCAGAAAGCTGGTTTGGGTTCTAGGTCATGGGGCTTTAAGAAGGACAATAACCCCAAACATACTTCAAGAAGCACCCAGAAATGGATGGAAACAAAGCGCTGGAGAGTTCTGAAGTGGCCAACAATGAGTCCAGATCTAAATCCAATTTAACACCTGTGGAGAGATCTTAAACTTGCTGTTGGGAGAAGGCACCCTTCAAATATGAGAGACTTGGAGCAGTTTGCAAAAGAAGAGTGGTCCAGAATTCCAGTTCAGAGGTGTAAGAAACTTGTTGATGCTTATAGGAAGCGATTGATTGCAGTTTTTTATTCCAAAGGGTGTGCAACCAAATATTAAGTTGAGGGTGCCTACAATTTTGTCCTGTCATTTTTGGGGTTTTGTGTGAAATTATATCCAATTAGCTTTTTTTTCTCAGATTTTTTGTGCTGTTCCAATACACACAAAGGAAATAAACGTGTATAATCGCAATAATTTTCTGGGGGAAATACTTCATTTTCTGGAACAATTTCAAGGGTGCCAACACTTTCTTACCCTGCTGAAGGTAAGGAAAAAAGCAATATTGCATATAAATAACATAGGGTACTTAATAAATACGGTTCTTAATCAAAAAAATGCTTAAAAGTCATCCCACTGATGACGCTTTGTTTCAGGGAGGAGCCTTTGCCCCCTGATGACACTTCGTTTGAGTATCCCAGCATGCACTGGGATTCTCAAATGAAGCATTATCAAAAAGGAAGTAGGGAAAAAAATAGAATAGCAATTAGTTAGTGTAGTTGAGGAACTGTAGGGAATTTTCAGTTTAAACATATTAGAAAATAGTTTAGATTATGGCACTAAATAGATAGCGATTTAGAATGAAAATTACTTTCCCTTCAGACCACCCCTTAAAGACATTCCCTACTGCTCTTACTTAGTCTGTACAAAAGTAAGGGGGAGTGTCTCAAGCTACTGTATGCACACTGTGCTTTGACAGGCAGAGACACTCCCCCTTGCTCTTGAATGGAACAGTCTGAGACTCTTCCCTTTGTTCTGGACTGTTCCATTCAAGAGCAAGGGGGAGTGTTTCTGCCAAATCACACTGTGCATAGAGCAGTCTGAGAATCTGATTTTACACAAATGAAAACAGGACCTAGGAATTGAAGGAACCATAGCAGAAATATTAAAGAGCAACCAGAAACCCAATATCCTCCAGTGCTGTCATATTCCAGAATTTGATAGAAGAAATCCAGCTCAATGGATGAAAGTCGCTGCCACCGACGATGATGATCAGAATGTGGTAGAAAAAATCTAGCTCAACGGTATAAATTCTTCATCTTTCTTTGTATATGTGACGCGCCCCCTGGGCCGTGGGAGTACCCGGAGCCGGGCCTTGTAGATGCTGGGGGTTGTAGTCACCATGGCAGTGACCCGGTCCGTGACCCAGGTGGTCAATCTAAGGGTAGTTTATGTGTATCTGGTTCAAATAGTCCGACTACGCCACCTGTGGAATGCGGTTATTGGGAATCGCCGCTGCGGAGCAGTCCGCTGAAGCTGGTGATATGCGCAGCAAGGTAGTGTAACTCCCCACAGGAAGAGTGTAGCTTCAGGGCAGCGTGTATGGATGATGGTGGTGATAGTGCCTGGATCAGTAATAATAACACAGAGTCTTTGCAGTGCAGTCCTGGGGTCTTTACTAGTGACAATTATATAGGCTCCAAAGGGAGTACTTGCTAGGGATGAGGGCCTGGTCAGTCTGGGAGCAATCCTAGAATTCCCCTGGCCAGGTGAAGTTGTAGGCCTGCCTTACTGACTGAACTCTATGGCTATCCCGCTTATAGTTGTGTTGTAGCCCACGTCCCTGAGTGTGACGTGCTGCTCACCCGTATGGCTGGCGACTCGGATCCCGTGTATTCCTCGCTCCTCTGTGGCGGTACTGGTCCTTTCGTGTGGCTGAGCCTCTGGGCTTCTGTTGGCCAGGAGACCTACAATCTCCTGCCGTGCGGTTTCTGCTGCTGGGCTTGAAGGGTCCCACAGCCTCGGATTCCGGTGTCCAGTTCTCGGTGTGTACTCTGGCTAGGACGAGTTCTGCCAGCTCCAGTCCTCAGCTCCTTGCTCCTGTGTCCTACTTGACTCCTGACACTAGACTGACTAACCCCGCCTCCAGATCCAGTTATATAGGGCAGGATCCTCCCCTTTTCTGGTCTGGAGCAGGAGGTGTTGCATGTAGTGTGTTCCCTGACCAGGAAACCCCTGTTTTGCTCCCAGACATGGTATTACTACCACTGTGGCAACCAGACCCTCTGGGGTGCCACATATAATTAAAAGATCTCCACATGCGTCATTAGTCCATAGGTAGGAACATCTACGTATTTCTGGTCCACTCAGCGCCCTTACATCATGAGCTGAAGATTTTATATTGTTGGGCTAGATTTCTTCTACCACATTCTGATCATCATCGTTGGGGGCAAAGAAGTTCATTCTGTGTTTTGGAGTGAAAGGCAACTGTGGTGATCTGGATTTCTATCTTTTTCCAATTTATATTTCAGAATTGTAACCTCCCTATAGTGCCCAGAAGTACAAGAAGTTCAGTGCTCAGAAACATGGACAAGGTAAGTAAGGCTGAAACCCGACCACTGAACAAAACACATAAGTTGAATGTCAAGACTTGAACAAGATATAGAAAAGACAGATTTTTCAAAGGTTTTATGGACTGATGAGATGAGAGTGATTCTTGATGGACCAGATGGATGGGTCGGTGACTGGATTAGTAATGGGCACAGACCTTCACTTCAACTAAGAAGAAGCAAGGTGGAGGTCGGGTACTTCTATGGGCTGGTATTATTAAAGATGAACTAGTTGAATCTTTTTAGGTTGAAGATGAACTCAAAATCAACTCCCTAATCTACTCCCAGTTTTTAGAAGACACCTTTTTCAAGCAGTGGTACAGGATAAGGTCTGCATCTTTCAAGAAATGCATGATTTTTAAGCAGGATAATGCTTTCACATGCATCGAAGTCTGTACAACTTGGCTGCCAGTAAAGGCCATAATGATAAAGGAATAATGACTTGTCCCCTTCCTCACCTGACCTAAACCCAATTGAAAACTTGTGGGCCCTTCTTAAACAGGAAATTTATGGTGACGGAAAACAGTCACCTCTCTGATCAGTGTCGTGGTGCTGTGGTTGGTGCTGCCCGAAAAGTTGATAATCAACAGATTAAGAAGCTGACAGACTCCACAGATGGAAGACTTGTGACTCGGGAGGCTATATTGGTCACTGATATATATATTTTTTAAATTTCAGAAATTTATTTTTGTAGTTGTTTTGTTATTATTCTCACTTTAACAGATAAAAAGAAACAATTGATATGGGGAAATTTACGTTTTTCATTTAGTTGCATATCAATTCTGCACAAATAGATACTTTCCTAAGAAAGACAAAACCTTACTTTTACTTTCTTAAATACTCAGGTTTCACGTAAACTTCAGGGACCATAGTACTAGTATTAGTATCCCTGAATATCCTCATCACCTACTTCCTCTGTTACACTTTCATATGTCAGTTATTATGTCGAAATATAACCTAGTCATGGTGACCAAATTAGGTCTATAGACACAATGCCACTGTAGATGACACAACCCAGGGGTACAGGTGATACATAGTCCATATGGTGGGAGTTGGGTCTCTTGCTGGTTTAAAGCCACTGCTGAAGGATTCCCTGAAGAAGGCCTGTAAATCAGTGACTACATAAGAGTTAATAGTGCACACTGCCTCCCACTGAATGTCTCTTAATTTGTTGCAAATAGTTTCCATAATTGTGATTTAAGTCCATTAATGAGAAGGAATGGGGGAGTGTGGTGTACTTCTGGAATGATATGAACCATCATTACAGCCTTGTTAGCAGACTGCTAATTACATTGGTAAGACAACTCCATTTGTATTGCCTGAGTCTGCAGGCAATCTTGCCAATTTTCTTAATAAAGTACACTTTATTTTGAAAGAAAATGTCCAGTCATATAGCTGCCTATACTGATAGGACCAACATAACCTCCACATATCTATGCATAAAAGTCTCTGCTCAGCTACATACATGACTGACAGACTCTAAATACTGCCTATGCAACATGCCATTTCTTATCATTCAATAAAGAGGGGAATTACAGTTGAAACCAGAAGTGTACATCCACTATATAAAAAGACACATATGCATGTTTTTCTCAATATCTGACATGAAATGAGAATCAACTTTTACCATTTTAGGTCAATTAGGATTGCCATAATTTTTATTATTTACCAAATGTCAGAATAATGAGACACAGAGAATGTTTTAAGGCATTTTTAATTACTTACTGCAAAGTCAAACATTTACATACATTTCATTAGTATTTGGTACCACTGACCTTAAACTGAATGACCTCGGTCAAATGTTTGGGATATCCTTCCACAAGCTTCTCACCATAGTTGGTCGGAATTTGGGCCAATTCCTCCTGACAAAAGATTATCCCATGATGCTACACAAAGTAGCAATGTGTTTCAGGTGTGTATTAAAATACATTCACAGGTGTGTCTCTAATTAACTCAGATGTTGCCAAAAAAACTATCAGAATCTTCCAAACACATGACATCATCATATGGGCAGTCCAGAATTGTTTAAAGGCATTGTAATCTTAGTGTATGTAAACTTTTGACTTTGCAGTAAGTAATAAAAATGCCTTAAAACATTCTCTCTCTCTCATTATTCTGACATTTGGCACATATTAAAAAATTATGGTAATCCTTATTGACCTAAAACAGGAAAGGTTTATTCTGATTTCATGTCAGATATTGAGAATAACATGCATATGTGTCTTTTTATATAGCGTATGTAAACGTTTGGTTTCAACTGTATATATTGCATATCCTTAAAATTGCCCTATGATCTGTGCAAGTCATAATACAGAGCCCATAGAACTTTCTGGAGTTCTACTTGTTACCGACCTGACAATATTCTGTGCTCATGTGAACCAATGCATATGTTGTAACTCTCTGATGATACGTCGTCTCTACTAAAGTTGTCTGTGGCCTGCACAAGTTAGTGGCATGCTACTTTCCTAGAAGGTCTAAGGGGTAACGTTTTTCTATGTGGAGAGTGCCAAGCAAGCGAATGGAGACTTGTAGGCCATGCAATGTGTGGCGCCCTGCTGTTCTTGGTGCTACAGAACCCAGAAGGGTGCATGGCTGGATTTCTCCACAAGAGGCCCTCACTACATGCAAATGTAGCACCCTGAGGATTCGGCTGCTACAGGGGTATTGCACCTCAACCCAGAGGTGTGATATTCCACTCCCGGGTAAGGATGGAGTGTGGAACTGAGCTCGGTAGGCTGCATGCACTACACACATCCCATTTCCGAGGAACAGGCCGACGGTACTCCCACTTAGAAATGTGCAGGTACGACCGAGTCTGTTCCTGGCTGGAGTGGGAGGGGGGTGGTACATCCCATGTAGTGTAGGGGCAGATAGGGGGAGCAGCCTGGGTAAAGTTAGGAGCTCATTGGGTGCTGGTCACCTGAGCTCACACATAGAGGGATATATAAGGTGGGCACCAACTAGAATCAGGGTCAGACGCAGAGAGTCAGATGCAGAGAGGATCAGCTGCAGAAAACAAGTTAGGAGAGGAGAGAAGAAAGACCAAGACCCAGAGTGAGAGAGGAGAAAAGAGAAAGACCCAGAGCACAGAAGAGAAGGGACCCAAGAACCCAAATCAGAGCACCGGGTGAGGAGTCAGCATCAGGGTACCGGAACCCAAGCTGGTGGGGGTAAAAACAATCCCCAGCCAGAGACCGGAGACCGTGGGCAGTGTCTGTCACGGTCACCCACCACATTCACCCCGAAGGCACACCACATGAAGGGTCAGGGAACCCAGGGCCAAGGGTGTCCCAACAGAAGGCCCGAGGGAGCTGGACCTAGGTGGATCACTGGTGGGGACGGCTGAAGAAAGGACAGAGGGAGAGCTCAGGGCCACGCTCCGGACTTGTTTGGGGGTTGGCTGGATCCAGGACCTGGTGGACGCAGCACGGCTCGGGTGGTCACTAGCAGCTGGAGTGACCAGTACAACATCTGCAGTAAGTAAACACCCTTAACTGCACAACCCGACTCTGTCTTCACTGCCGTCTGCACTACACCACCACAACCCCCATCCTCTGCGCCTGTCCCCTCTGAGGCTATACCCCTCCCGTTGGGGGTTATCTCACCAAGCTGCGCACCCACCATCAGCCTCAGCGGACCCTGCTGCAGCGGCGGCCACAGTGACCGCATCACAACGGGTGGCGTAGTCGACACAAAAGAACTTTAGAAACATCTGTAAGACTGCCACATAACACTTAGCTTGACGCCCTGGGCACGGGGCCGGGTCACAGCCGCTCGGAGACTACAACCCCCATCTGATCCGGTGCCGGGTATTCCCCTCAAAAAGGAATATGTCCCAGGGGGCGCGTCAACTTTGGCGTAGTCGGCAGGATTACGTGCCCGCAACACCCGGGTACTGCGTGCCAGAAGAAAAGTGCAAGTTTACCTCAGAAAGAAGTCTCCCGCCGGTTCCGGAGGGTCCACGCCATCGGACTCCATCACCAGTCGTTTCCCGCCGATTGTCCGCCATTTCCAACTTGTTCCCGCCATCTGCAGAGTTTCCCGCCACTGGGCGACGCTTCCCGCCAAAACCGCAGATTTCCCGCCTTGGAAGAGCAGCGGACGCCATTATGGGCGTGCCAAAGGAGGGCAGGAGGCCACCTCCCATCGTGGGCCGGGACAGAAAATGGCGCCAAAAGTGGAAACCGCCCCCACCAACAGAGACTGTGATGCTAGAGGTGTCTGTCAGCGTGAAAGAACTGCCCCTGGAGCTGACAGTCACCGAGTTGCCCCGGGACCGCCCTCTAAGTGGGAGGAGACGAGAGAGAAGAGCAAAGATGGGTGTCGCTTAGAGCAGTCTGGAGCGAGCGCACCCGGAGGCAGGAAGCCTGGAGAAGAGCAGCAAAGAAGCTCACCCGGAGATGTCCAGAGAGCAGAGCAGCACCGGCCCGCTGGCCAGGAGCCTGCTGGAAGAAGAGCAGAGCAGCACCGACCCGTTGGTCAGGAGCCTGCTGGACACCACGACCCCACTAGGCCTAGTGGAGGTCCTTGCACAGCTCCCCCGAGACCGGGAGTGTGCGCAGACTGCCCTGGAGGGCCTCGCACGGAGGATGGCCTGGGTACAGCGCGAGATACTGGCGGAGTGGAGCCGGGAGATGACCCAGCAAGCTGAGACCAGTCAACGGAGCACGCTACCCTGGAAGAGGAAGCAGACCGCCTCTGAGGATGGCGCGGGAGGACCCAAGGCCGGAGACGGCGCCGAGAAGGGAGCCGAACGCATGGAGGCAGGTAAAGGGGACGCCTATACCCCAAGCCGAGAAACCGCCCACCTGCCCCAGCTCCCCGTCGCAGAGCCCGAAAGTCCCCCTGCTGTGCCCGTAGCCGCCATGTCACCGCTATGGACTAGGCCCCGACCGGAAGCCGCCGCAGCGACCCCTGTGACGTCACGCGCCTCGACCCGGAGCGTGACAAAGCAGGAAATACCACCAGCCTGGTCGCAAGGCCTAGTACCCCCGGGCGCCGCATCACCAACAGCGCCCCCTCCCTCCGCGGAGCCTCCGGCCTGGCCGCAAGGCCAGGTAGCCCAGGGTGCCGCCGTCCTAACGGTGCCCATCACCTTCCAGGTGCCCCAGGCCTGGCCGCAAGGCCTGGGCAACCCGGGCGCCACCACCACCGCGCCCGCACCCGTAAAACCAAGGGTGCCGCGTCTGGGAGGAGGAGCAAGAGGACCCGGACGGGTCTGAAGTAACAACCAGCTGTAAGCAAAGAGCAGGAGGAAGACGCCGTTGAGTGCGGCAGAGCAAGTGATGTAAATAGTTACCCGACCGGGTACCAAAGAAACTGTTGATACATATTTATATATAGTCCCCGTTGGGACCAGCTGAGTGAACTGTTTACCCGTTAACCCCTTCATTCCACAGGCTGAGGACTGTGAGCAGCCATTCCCTTCCCTCTACCTGGCCGAGGACTGAGAGCGGCCAACTTCCCCTGTAAATAGTTGCGCGTCCTAAAGCGCCCCCTACCGGTTTTATAGAAAACCAGATTTTCTAAGAGACTTTCGCACTTTTCCCGGACACACGTTGCACAGTGTCCGGAGGAGGAACCAGAAACAAGAGACGACGAGAAAGTTTTATCTGCTAAGATATGTTATTTATATATGTTTTATATGTTTTTATTATGTTGTTTATGCAAAAATTGTATGTTTTGGTGATGTTTTATGTCTTACAGCCCGAGGACGTGCTGTGATTTACCAGGGGGGAATGTAGCACCCTGAGGATTCGGCTGCTACAGGGGTATTGCACCTCAACCCAGAGGTGTGATATTCCACTCCCGGGTAAGGATGGAGTGTGGAACTGAGCTCGGTAGGCTGCATGCACTACACACATCCCATTTCCGAGGAACAGGCCGACGGTACTCCCACTTAGAAATGTGCAGGTACGACCGAGTCTGTTCCTGGCTGGAGTGGGAGGGGGGTGGTACATCCCATGTAGTGTAGGGGCAGATAGGGGGAGCAGCCTGGGTAAAGTTAGGAGCTCATTGGGTGCTGGTCACCTGAGCTCACACATAGAGGGATATATAAGGTGGGCACCAACTAGAATCAGGGTCAGACGCAGAGAGTCAGATGCAGAGAGGATCAGCTGCAGAAAACAAGTTAGGAGAGGAGAGAAGAAAGACCAAGACCCAGAGTGAGAGAGGAGAAAAGAGAAAGACCCAGAGCACAGAAGAGAAGGGACCCAAGAACCCAAATCAGAGCACCGGGTGAGGAGTCAGCATCAGGGTACCGGAACCCAAGCTGGTGGGGGTAAAAACAATCCCCAGCCAGAGACCGGAGACCGTGGGCAGTGTCTGTCACGGTCACCCACCACATTCACCCCGAAGGCACACCACATGAAGGGTCAGGGAACCCAGGGCCAAGGGTGTCCCAACAGAAGGCCCGAGGGAGCTGGACCTAGGTGGATCACTGGTGGGGACGGCTGAAGAAAGGACAGAGGGAGAGCTCAGGGCCACGCTCCGGACTTGTTTGGGGGTTGGCTGGATCCAGGACCTGGTGGACGCAGCACGGCTCGGGTGGTCACTAGCAGCTGGAGTGACCAGTACAACATCTGCAGTAAGTAAACACCCTTAACTGCACAACCCGACTCTGTCTTCACTGCCGTCTGCACTACACCACCACAACCCCCATCCTCTGCGCCTGTCCCCTCTGAGGCTATACCCCTCCCGTTGGGGGTTATCTCACCAAGCTGCGCACCCACCATCAGCCTCAGCGGACCCTGCTGCAGCGGCGGCCACAGTGACCGCATCACAACGGGTGGCGTAGTCGACACAAAAGAACTTTAGAAACATCTGTAAGACTGCCACATAACACTTAGCTTGACGCCCTGGGCACGGGGCCGGGTCACAGCCGCTCGGAGACTACAACCCCCATCTGATCCGGTGCCGGGTATTCCCCTCAAAAAGGAATATGTCCCAGGGGGCGCGTCACAAACACCTCCACCTTCCACCTCATACCAGCAGAGGGAGCCCTGATAGGGATATAAAAAGGGAAGGTGGAGCCAGGCAGCTCAGTTTAGTTAAGTTAAGTTACAGTGCTCAGAGTGAGAGCAGCACACAGGCAGCTGTGTGAGGCAAGCTAGGCCTCCAGCAGCCCTGAAGCCTAGTGAGGGCCCCAAGCGTGGCCGACGGCGAGGAGAGAAGGAGTGATAAAGGGGACAGAGGAGCATACCAGGCTCACCCCAGTATATTTACCGGACACCGGGTCCGAGCCTACAGGGACCCTTCACACCCAGTAGGGTTAACCGGAATCCCAGGAGGACTACAAGTCCCTGGCAGACCTGAAGCTAGACTCACAGGACCAGGAACCACGAAGGCCCCGACATCCAGAGAAAGTGGTTACCAACCGGAGGTCCCACCTCAGAGCAACAGGTTAAGTAAAAACAGGACACATAAGCTAGGCACAGTTGCAGGCTGGCCAGGAGCTTACACAGAGACAGACACGGAACAGGAGGCCTTATACCCGCTCACTGGGGAGAAATCCAAAAGTGCGCCCTTCACCTAGAATACCCTGGACCGTATCTAACAGCTGTACCAGTAAAGGTAACGAAGCAAAACCCCCTGTCTCTGTCCGTTACTCCGGCTGTGCCATCGTTCCCTACCTGCACCACAACGCCCAGCGCACCCACCTCCATTCATTCTACACTGCCCTGAGGCCTGCTCCACCTGTGGGGAGCAGTCCCATCAAAGCTGCCCCTAACATCAGCCTCAGTGGACTGTCGCAGCGCTGGTAACCTCTTACCAGAATCCACAGGTGGCGTCACAAACTTTTATTTTCATATTATTAAACCCCCCTTTTTTGGCGCACTGTCCACCCTGGGCCAGCCACCGTGATATACATATATACTGCCCCAGACAGTAAGTCCCCACCGGGGGCGCGACAAATGCTCCTCTTGGAATTTAAATATGCAAATATCCTCTTCAGAGAGAGAAAGGACAAGAACTCTAGCTCCACCTATTGGGGGTAGAAATCCTAAAAGTCAATATCAAACCTTTAAAGGGCCTTGCCACTAGACTTGGAGCTTGTTCAGGAATCAGTTTTTTTCATGTTCAAGATAAAAACAGACTGAGTTTTTCATCAGAGTTTCTTCACAGTTTCACCAGAGTGTGGTTAGAGTTTCATCAGAATTTGGTATGATTTTCATCAGTTTTTCTCATATGTGAAAATAAAAGGTTTCTCTACTTCAGAGGACATCCTAGGGCTGTCAAATTTTTTTCACAGACCCATAGACTTGCATTGCTGACTTTTTTCCAACACTCAGATCAATAACAGACACGTCTCCATGACTTTGCTCGGCCTGCGAAAAATCACGGACATTTGAACAGCCCCATTCACTATTATAGGTACGAGTGCTATCTGCGAAATCACGGATAGCTCTCATAAGCAAAAAATTGACTTGTAAATGAGCCCTTAGAATAAGAAGCCAAACCAGACACTATATTTGTACATGTGCTTCGGGTTGTTTGCCCCTCATCAGTGCAAAGCAGGAGACGTGGTTTGGCTCAGCACTAAGTGGCACCATAGTTTCTGTCCTCTCTCTTCAAAGAGGCTATTTTCATCTTTCCTAAAAACACCGCTGCATTTAAGTCATAGTCATAAGCTATCCCTAGTGCCCTGCATGAACTATACATCATGACTTCAACACTTGCATAATGGAATTCAAATCTGGGGAGATGTAGGCAACTGAAATAAAGCCAGTTTTTATAGAATTAAAATTGCTATGACTCTCACTGTATTATGGGACCAGTGGCTGCTATTTGGGGTCCTGTGGCTATTACTTTCAGTTGGTGTACTGTCCTCCAGCTGTCGCTGTTACTGGAGTTCACTACAACTGAAAGTATGTGACTGCTATGGAGACATGGTGGCTGTTGCTGTTAGCGTAGGGGTAATTTTGCATTTATTTATTTTGCTTATTTATATAGCGGCATCACATTCCACAGCGCTTTCATAAACATCATCAGTATGTCTTTGTAGTTTGGGAAGAAACCTGGGTACCTGGACAAAACCCATGCAAACATGGGAGAACATACAAACTCCTTGAAAGTTCACTGGAAAGATTATTGGAAATTTTGACACACTTGATACAAGAAGGTCGAGAGTTCAAGCTTGAAAGTGAGCTGGTTCCCGGTAAAAGAATCCAGAAAGATTCTGTGTTTGGCCGCAAAGTCCATGGGGATTAAAAGAAGTGATCATCAGAAAATCAACTATTGCTTAAATCAGGTTTGTGTATTAAATGTTTTGTAAAATACAGGTGGATAGGCGACAACGACATTGAGGTGACAAAACTTTACTTGGATTGAGATCAAGAAAATTGCAGTAAACATAGGCAATAAGGAAAATATCAAGTATAAGGTACAAGTCTCTTAAACTGGATAGGTTCTGAATAGGGGCAACAGGCCACATTGGCAATAATTTGATAAGTCTCCGAATACTTGCAGTCACAAGTGATAAATCCTGGGCCTCCAGATCTTGCTACTATGGCCTCTGAGGGTGCTGTCCTCTTGTCCTGCTCTGCAGCTTGCACATGTGCTCTTTATGGGTCAGGCACTGACACAGGATTCCTTCTGTGATATACAGTCTCTTTCGGTACCTGGTCACTCTGCCTGGCTGTTGTCTTCTGGAAGCAATCACAGTCTGTGGCCTGCTGTTCCACCAGATGCTCATTATTGATCATTACTTGTAAAACACTGCCCCACAGTTCCCTATGGTTTGGTAGGCATCTAGGCACTAAGTAGCTGCCAGAGGTAAAATTTGAAGCTCCTAGACCCCAAATGGAAAATCTGTAGCAGGCCTACCCACCAACAACAATGTGCCATTTATAATATTCGTGTCTACCTATGTGGCAGAGAGGCTGCTGGTGTCATCTGATGCGAGTGGAAACCTGTGCAACCTGTGTTCATAGCTGTGTCCATGTTGACTACCTTTCCTGGTGAACATGTGGTCCTTCAGTTGGGCATCCATATTGCAGGAGTCCAGTTTTTTTTTTCCTTTTATGAAAAGCCTACATTTGATAGTCAACATCTATTCAAGTAGATGAACTGATCCTATAAACCAAGCAGTAGACTTGTGTATGAAGGCAGCGAACTGAACTTATGGTTATTTTATTGCCTCTAATGTCTGTCATATTTACAGAGCAGCTTATTTTATTGACTTGGAGAACCTCGAGTAACAGATGTTGCATTTCTTCAAATGGTTACATTATCCAGACCTTTTTAATGATTTCCAAATAGCTCACTCCAGGGAAACGTATTAGCCACCCATGCATTTAACGGCACATTCGTCAAGAGAAGACTGGGTTATGTATGTAATTAGTGGCAGAGCACTGTGATGAAGATAACTAGCTTCCTTATCAGAGCATCTCCACTGAGAAGGCCCTCACACATTGACAGAACATTGTGATCTGAGGACACAACTTATCATAGAAGATAACCTGCTGCTGCTGGATGAGTCTACGATGGCAGCAGTCCTAAAATAGAACCTAAGTGACACAGTTCCCGGGCAAGGCTTGTTTAACACCATTGATCTTCATTGATCTCTTGGTGTCATTCAATAGTCATACAACTGTACCTGATGCATCTTAAGTCTCCATGAGAGGAAAATTAGTGCTCTACACAGACTTCACTTCACCTTTGTACTTATTGGCTTCTAATTCTTAGCATCAGTCACATTGCATATTATTAATCAGTAGGGGTTGGACAACTGCCAAATTAATGTCGGTAGCATCACTAATAAAGATTCACACAAGGTATGTACATAGAAATTATTGGGCCCATAGTAAAAGTTCTAATTGGGCCCAGTCACAAAAAAAATATTCGGTGGGGTCACAGAAGAGCATATCTCTCAAGTTTTCAGCTCTTAGAAAGTAACTTTCCTCCTATTGAAGCCCTTAGATTCCCCTTTCATTGCCCTCATAAAGTATGATGCCCTACTGGACACCCCCTCCCTACTCCTTCGGCAAAGTATGATGACCCCCAACCCAGTATGATGCCCCAACTGTGGCCCCAACACAACAACACAATATGATGGCCCCCACACAGCCCTCCATACATCATAATGGTCTCCACACTCCTCCACACAGTACAATGGCCACAACACATCCCTCTACACATTATGATGGCTCCAACACAACCCTACACACAGTATGATGGCCCCAACACAACGCTCCACACTGTATAATGACCCCCATTAGCCCTCCAAACAGTATAATGTCCTAATGTCCTCCACAAAGCCCTCCAAACAGCATAATGGCCCACATACAACCACCCATACAGTATGATGGACTCCACACAAACCTCCACACTGTATAATTGATCACATTATGACCCCCACTAGCCTTCCAAACAGTATAATGGCCCCCACATAGCCATCCAAACAGTAAAATGGCCCCTGAAATACCTCTCCAAAAAGTATAATGGCTCCCCAAATAGCCCACCAAACAGTATAATGGCCACCGACTTAGCCCTGCAAACAATATCATGCCCCCCACATAGCCCTCCAAACAGTATAATGGCCCCTACATACTCCTGCAAACAGTCTAAAGTTCCCCCCACATAGCCCTCAAGTAGTATAATGGCCCCCACAATGTACACATTGATTAAAAAAAATACTCACCCCTCCTGCTCCATCTCAGTACAGCGGGTGTGATATAGTAACATCATCAGTCAGAAACTACTATTTAAGCACATGGCAGGGTTTGAAAGGGAAGGATCGTAAATTTTGCAATAGATTGCAGATGCCATATTTCATTTACAGAGCCCCCTAGGTACCAAAATAGCAGGAAACTACTGTTTGGGCAAATGGCGGGGCTCAGAAAGGAAGGAGCACTATTTGATTTTTGGAGGGAAATTTGGATTTAATAGATTGCCGATGCCATGTCACATTTGGATGGCCACTGAGGTGCCAAAAAAACAGGAACCTCCCCAAAAATGACCCCATTTTGGAAACTACACCTCTCAAAAATATAATCTAGAGGTGTGATGGTCATATTCAACCCACAAGTGCTTCACAGAATTTTATAATATTGGGCCTTAAAATTGAAATATTAAGTTTTTTTACATGAAAGATTGCTTTAGTCCCAAATTTTTCATTTTCACAAGGGTAACGGGAGAAAATGGACTTCACAATTTGTTGTGCAATTTCTCCTAAGTATGGGAGATATTCCATAAGTGGTCAGAAAATACTATGTGGGCACTTGGAAGGAAAGGAACAGCATTTGACTTTTGAAGCGCAGTTTTGGCTAGAACAGATTGCAGATACCATGTCACATTAGGAGAGCTTCTGAGATGCCAATGTAAACAGATGCGCGGATGCAGCAGCGCAGAGGATGAGGACACAGTGGTAACACAAGTATAAGTGACGCGCCCCCTGGGCCTGTGGTGTGCAAGGGGATACCCGGAGCCGGATCGCTGGGGGTTGTAGTTCTACATTCCCCCCTGGTAAATCACAGCACGTCCTCGGGCTGGAAAAGAGCAAAGACAATTTAAAACATACAAATTTTTAAAGTGCACTCATATATAAGACATTAACTTTTCACTCATCCCTTTATGGGAGGTACTCTTCTCTTTTTAACGTTACTGGTATAAAACATTTTTATAAAACATTCTACTAATGCCACTGGAACTCTTTTTGCAAAACACCATATAAAACTTTTGGCATTACTATTTTAGCAGCATATTAAACTTTCCATTATAAGACATTTTCAAATAAACATTTTCAAACAGATTCTTGAACTCTGGCCGCTGTGCAACTTGCGACCAGGTAAAGGTGCAACAGTCCATTTTAATCCACCTTGAGGTAGACGTTGCGGTTCTTGTATAAAACCAGTAGGGGGCGCTTTAAGAAGCGCAACTATTTACAAGGGATTGGCCGCTCTCAGTCCTCGGCCAGTGGGGATAAGGGAGTGGCTGCTCACAGTCCTCAGCCTGGTAAAGGATATTGGGGTAACACGCACACAGGAAACTTTTTATCAAGAAACAGTTCCACACTAGTCCCAACGGGGACCACACTTCAATTAGCAACAGTTCTTGTACCCTGACGGGTAACTATATACAGTTCCACTTTACTGTTCACTGGTAACGGTGTCCTCCTGATGCTCCCTCCTTGTACTCTTCAGACCCGTCCGGGCCCTCAGGGTAGTCCATGTCTGGGCGGTACCGCAGCTCCTCCTCTGTTAGACGGTGGACATGGAGGGCATACAGTTCCTTTGCGCCCTTGTGCAGCAGGCCTTGCGACCGGGCCTGGAGAGGGCCGCCGTTGATGACGCCCGGGATCAGAGGGTGCGACTTTGGGCCTGGGCGCGGGCTGGTGGCGGCAGTGACCAGGGCTGGAGGGTTCGGCAGCAGGGCTTGTTGCGGGGTCTGGAGCAGGTCGGTGTTTGCAGCGCCCGGGATCGGCGGCTCCACCAGGGGTCCCGGGAGCAGGCTGACGCTGGCAGCGTCCGGGACAGGGAGACTCCTCTTACCTGCTCCCGCGACCGCTCCTGCATCACGCGTCTTCTCCTGGCGCTGGTCGGGGCCCGCGACGGCTGGGGCACTGCCGATGCTGGGCAGCTTGGTTTGCTGCAGGTCCGCCATCTTGCTCTCCGTTCCTGGTGTCCTCCTCCCCCCTGGTGGACCGTGGCCTACCTTGCGTTGATCTTCCTCCGTAGGCCGCGGCTCCGCAGTCGATCGTCGGGGTTGAGGACCTTGCGTCGCGCTCCTGTGACGTCAGCGTCGCTCCCTCTCCCTTCCAGGACCTTACGCAGCGTCGGTGCGCGGGGCGGAGCTTCAGATCTCGCGCGCTTTCGGCGTCCACGCCCCTCTTCTTCCCGCGTGGCGTCCCGAAGATGGCGCCCGCTGGCGGTAAAACGACTGCGGATGGCGGGAAGACGGCGGGAAACGACCCAAGATGGCGTCCGATGGCGGGAAACGGTCCAAGATGGCGTCTGATGGCGGGAATCGGCTCCGGATGGCGGGAAACGACTCCAGACGGCGGGAAACTTCGGGAAATGGCGGGAGACTTCTTTTCCAGGTACATGTACAATTTTCTTCAGGCACGCAATACCCGTTTGTGGCGGGTTGGTCTCGATCCTGCCGGCTACGCCAAAGTTGACGCGCCCCCTGGGCCTGTGGTGTGCAAGGGGATACCCGGAGCCGGATCGCTGGGGGTTGTAGTTTTCCGTGGCGGTGACCCGGTCCGTGCCCAGGGCGGTCAAACCAGTGGCAGTCTTAAGTACTAACAATGTCCGACTACGCCACCCGTGGATTGCGGTCAGTGGGGACCGCCGCTGCGCTGCCGACCGCTGAGGCTGATGTTGGTTGCGCAGCCGAGTATGGGATAACTCCCCACGGGAGGAGTATTGCCTCAGGGCAGCTAATGTGAGAGAGATGATGGGAGTGATGGTGTGAGTGTCCCAGTACTGATGGTGCTGGTGCGGCGATGAAACACAGAGACTTGTAATTGCAGTTTCCAAAGCTTTACTCACGGTTGTTATTCAGGTCAATGCTGCAGGCGATGACTGCCCAAGCCGTGCTGCGTCCACCAGGTGAGGGACTCGGTCAACTCCCAGGCAATTCCAGAGCGTGGTTCAGAGCTCCCCTCTCTTCCTTTCTACTGGCCGTCCCCACCAGGGACCCACCTTTGTCCAGCTTCCTCGGGCCTTCTGTTGGTGAAACCTCTCTCCGGTCTCCCTGACCCTATGCGGTATGCCTTTCTGGTGGATGTAGTGAGGGGTCGCACCAAGATGTGGTCACAACCTCCGGTTTTGGCTGAGGATTAGTCGCCTCCACCAATTTGGGTTCCGGTACCCTATTCTGCCAACCCTTCACCCAGTATCTCCTCTGGGCATATGGGGTTCCTTCTGCCTTCGTGTCTCTGGGCCTTTCTCTGTGTTCCTCGCCTCCTTTCTCCTCTGTTTCAGTTCCTTTCTTACTTTCCTTTCTGTTCCTTCTCCTCTCTCTCTCTGCTGCTTCTGGCCTCCACTCCAGGCCTGCCTCTGGAGCTGGGCCCAGACTGAGCCACAGCTCCCTGTCAGCCCTCTCTGGCTGAGCTCCTCTCCTCTTCTCCTCCTGCCTGAACTGAACCAAGATGGTGCCCACCTTATATACCTCCCTCTATGTGTGAGCCCAGGTGACTAGCAACCAATGGGCTCCTATCTATGCCCAGAAACCCACCCCTATCTGCTCCTACACCACTGGGTGTACTTTCCCCTCCCCACTCCAGCCAGGAACAGAAGCTGTCGTGCCTGCACTCTGTCTAGTGGGAGCACCGTTGGTCTGTTCCTCGGAAATGGGGTGTGTGTGGTGTATGCAGCCTACCGAGCCCTGGTCCACACTCCATCCTTACCCGGGAGTGGAATATCACACCTCTGGTTCGAGGTGCAATACTCCTGTAGCAGCCGAGTCCTCGGGGTGCTACATAAGTGGTACAATATCAATGGTACATCAAACGGTGGAAGGACCGTAAGTTATTGTGTAAGAGAATACAGCAATTCGGCTATACACAATATTCTAATCACACACTATTGTTCTATAATTACAAATAAGCAAATATTATCATCAGGGATGCCTTGATCCTAATACCTTAACCTGAGGTGCGTCACCGTCACTTGTTACCACCATCTCTTTGTCACTCTCTAGGCAATACGAGCTGTAATACAGGCCCTAACGGATGCCTATGTTACCACGCCGTTAGGCCATGAGACCCTTATCAATGAGTAACTTTGCACACCCATTATGCTGGCTGCCTTTGTCCCCTGTGTACCGTACGTCTACACCGAAAGTCACAGCTAACACTAACGTCCCTCTTCAATGCTAAGTCGTCTGTCTCGGCTCTGGCTCTGCTCCCTCTGCTTGGATCTCTTAGCTCTGGTCTCTCATCTCCGGTTCCGGCTACCCAGCTCTGGTCACTTGCCCCAGATTCTGGTCACTCAATTCTTCACTTGGGTCTGGTAACTCGATTCTTCACTCAGGTCTGGTCACTTAATTCTTCACTCGGGTCTGCTCACTCAATTCTTCACTTGGGTCTGCTCACTCGATTCCTCACTTGGGTCTGCTCACTCGATTCCTCACTCTGGTCTGGTCACTCGATTCCTTACTCGGGTCTGGTCACTCGATTCCTCACTCGGGTCTGGTCACTCGATTCCTCACTCGGGTCTGGTCACTCGATTCCTCACTCGGGTCTGGTCACTCAATTCTTCACTTGGGTCTGCTAACTCGATTCTTCACTCGCGTCTGCTCACTCGATTCGTCACTTGGGTCTGCTCACTCGAAATGGCAGCCAAAAGACAATCTCGCGGCATCACGAGTCCATCCTGCTTCAGTTTCAGGCACTGTCTCCTTCCTTTTACTGCCCTCCTGGGCCTTTTATACTTATTAACGTCGCCACATCCGTCACCTGATGTTGTGTCTTCTCGAATCTCTTCCCCTCAGGAATCAGGTGCTCCGTTATGCAGTTCCTGCTGATGCAATCCTTTCCCCTTTTTCTTGCCCTACAATCTTTGGCCAGTAGATGGTGACACTGACTTGCGAACATGCTGTTATATAGTAATTGTAGAAATCTTCCTTTTGTCCATCTCCTTACACCAAAACAGCAGAAACAACCACAAGTGACCCCATTTTCAAAACATCACCTCTCAAGGAAGGTATTTAAAGGTGTAGTGAGAATTTTAAACCCACATCTGATTCACAGAATTATATAATATTGAGCTATGAAAAGGAAAAATTACATTTTTTCCACTAAAATGTTGTTTTAGGCCCAAGGTTTTAGTTTTAAAAAGGGCTAATAGGAGAAATTGGACCACATAATTTGTTGTAGAGTTTCTCCCGAGTATGGCAATACTCCATATGTGGTTGGAAATTACATTTCAGGCACAATGCAAAGCTCAAAAGGGAAGGAGCACTATATCGGAGTTAAGATTTTACTGGAATGGTTTGAGATGTCATGTCCAGTGATGGGCGAGCACTAAAATGCTCGGTTGCTCGCTGCTCGGGTCGAGCAAAGTGGAATGCTTGAGCATTTTTCCGCCCCCCCCCCCCCGGCGGTCTGCAGAGGGACTAGAAATTGCGGAAATCGATGGGAACAGTGCTAAAATGACATGGGAACAGCATGGGGAAGACTCCTGGAAGCATCTCTGACTCCCAGGTCACTGATGTCAGCAACGATGTCAGAGGTATTACGCCACTTTTACGGACTCACAATAAAACATACAAAAACAAAACCAAAATGGATTTTCCTGGGTAAAATGTTAAGGAACATCCTTTGCAGGGTAATGACTTGTATATAAGGCAAAATAAATTACCAAAAACAAAAATGCACCTCCACACCTTGGGCTATGTTCACACATAGCGTTTTTGATGCATTTTTCACTTTTGCATTGCTTTCAACCAAGACAAATGCATTCACTGGGAAATGTCATGTTAACATTTTACAGCTTTATCTGGCCATGAGGTGTGTGACACATCATCAGACACATCCTGTTTCATTTTATAATGGAGGGATTCTGAAAGTCACAAATCCTATTTTTATAGGGGAAACAGGCGGCCCTTACTATTCTTAAAGGGCCAGCAATCGGCCCTCGCTATTGTTAAAGAGCCATCAGCCAACTATGCTTTGTTGTTCCCATTATTAATGAGTGGGTCTCTTATGCTGTTATTGCGTATGCAGTGACCCCAAGGGCTGCCAAAAATTTGGACGCACGTAACCCAATACCCCTTTGAAGAGAAATAGATGAGGGTTTCAGTAAAAAAAATGTTCCCATTATAAAGGAGTGAGTCTCCTATAGTGGTAATGCCGATGCTGTGACTGCAAGGCCTGACAAAATTTGGGAAAAACCCCACTACCAATTTAAAGGCACATAGAGCAGGGCCACAGTAATGAAATGTTCCCATTACAAAGGAGCGGTTCTGCTATACAGTTATAAGGTATGCAGTGAGTACAACGGCTGTCAAAAATTTGGGGGCACTCCAATGCTCCATGGAAGAGACATAGAGGGCCTCATGAAAAAAATGTTCCCATTATTAGAAAGTTGGTCTCCAATAGTGTTTGCCTATGCAGTGAATGCAAAAGCTGCCAAAAATTTGGAGGCACTCCAATGCCCCTTGGAAGAGACGTAGAGGGTCTCATGAAAAAATGTTCCCATTATTAGGAAGTGGGTCTCCCATAGTGTTTGCCTATGCAGTGAATGCAAAAGCTGCCAAAAATTTGGAGGAACTCCAATGCCTCTTGCAAGACACGTAGAGGTCAGAGATAGTGTTGAGCGAGCACTAAAATGCTCGGGTGCTCGAAGCTCGGGCCGAGCTCACTGTGATACTCGGGTGCTCGACCCGAGCAACGAGCCCAATGTTAGTCTATGGGAGACCCGAGCATTTTTGCGGTGGCACCCCGGGCAGTCTGTAGAAAGCCTAAAAAGTGCCCAAAACGATAGTGACAGTGCTCAAAAGACATGGGGACATGGGGATCGCCCCAGGAAGCATTTCTGACCCCCAGGTCACTGCTGTCAACAACGTGGTCAGAGATATTAAGCCACTTTTACGGGCTCACAATAAAACGTTCAAAAACGAAATTGAAACGGTTTTCCTGTGAAATATGTTAAGGAACTTCCTTTCCAGGGTAAAGACTTGTGTATAAGGTAAAGTAAATAACCAAAAACAAAAATACTCCTCCACACCTTGGGCTATGTTCACAAGTATCATTTTTTATGCATTTTTGCACTTTTGAATTGCTTTCAACAGTGACAAATGCATTCACCGGGAAATGTCATTTTAACATTTTACAACCTTATCTGGCCATGTGCTGTGTGACACATGCATACAGTGCTGAAAAGACATGAGAACAGCATGGGGAAGACCCCTGGAAGCATCACTGACACCCAGGTCACTGCCTAAAAGTGTACCCATCAGAAGTGATCCTTTCCGCATCAGAAGATGCAGACTTGCAACTATCCCCGTGCAAGTCCTTGTCCCAGGGCAGTGTTCAATTGTACCTCCCCCATTCCTTGCAATGCAAGCGCAAGTAAGCAGCCTGCCACCCACCCACCCCCAGGCTGCAATACCATACTGCTAGCTTGCTTGCACTTGAAATGGAGCTTTTTAGTTTGGAGGAGGCCAAAGCTGGCCACTACCTCATGGCTGCTTCGGCAGCGCGGTATCCATACTCAGTCCCCAGCCGCCCGGCGGCCAGGTGTCCACGCTCGGTCCCCAGCCGCCAGGGGGCGGCCTGATGTCCATACTCTGTCCCCAGCCGCCCCGCGGCCAGGTGTCCACACACTGTCCCCAGCCGCCTGGGGGCGCCCGGGTGTCCATAAACGGTCCCCAGCCACCCCTATTTCTCCTTGAAACTTCCCCCACACTTTTCTTAGCCTGGCCTGCTTTAGGGCAGCATTGGACGAGCCCACCAGAGAACCAGACTCCTCCGGTGGGCCCTGGCTTCTCCATCAGGGGAGTTGAGAGTGCCAAGGTGAGGAGCATGATGATGATGATAGAAGTTAGCATCTGCTTTGTTTTCTTGGAATGCAAGCGCATGTATGTAGTAGCGGCTAGGCCTGAGGTGGTCAGTGTTTTGGTGCATATCCTACCTCCTCCGAGGATTGCTGGATGTTTTCCTGCTACTAGCCCAGTTCTATGACTCCCGTTAAAACAAAGCTTCAGGTGATGAATGATGGATGAGGTGGTGGCAAAGGAGAAAGAGCAGGAGGAACAGGGACCATTCACATCAATATCAGGCCAGTCAACCACACATGTCTCGTAGGATATGTTTCTGTACCAAAAGGAGCGGTTTGGCTACACAGTTATAGGGCATGCAGTGAGTGCAATGCCTAACAAAAATTTCGAGGCACTCCAATGCCCCTTGGAAGTGACATGGAGGTCAGAGGGCCTTAACTAAACCGTTTTTTCCATTTATAGCAACTGGGTCTCCTGTGCACTGTTGGCCTAAGCAGTTAATGGAAGGCTTTCCAAAAATTATGATGCCCCTTGAAACAGACGTGGATTACAGCATACTAAAAACCTTCTACCCATTATTGGGGAGTGGGTCTCCCTTAGTATTCGCCTATGCATTGAAAAGCAAAAGCTGACTAAAATTAGGAGGAAATACAATGCCCGTTGGAAGAATGGTGGAGGTCGCAGTAGCTTAACAAGACGGTTTTAATGCCCCTTGGAAAAGTGGTGGAGGTCGCAGTAGCTTAACAAGACGGTTTTAATGTCCCTTGGAAGAGACGTGGAGGTTGCAGTAGCTTAACAAGACGGTTTTAATGCCCCTTGGAAGAGACGTGGAGGTTGCAGTAGCTTAACAAGACGGTTTTAATGCTTCTTGGAAGAGACGTGGAGGTCGCAGTGGAATAAAAAGACAATATCAATGCCCCTGGGAAGAGTGGTTGAGGTCGCAGAAAGACGGTTTTAATGCCCTTTGGAAGAATGGTGGAGGTCGCAGTAGCTTAACAAGACGGTTTTAATGCCCCTGGGGAAACTGGTGGAGGTCGCAGTAGCTCAACAAGACGGTTTTAATGCACCTTGGAAGAGACGTGGAGGTTGCAGTAGCTTAACAAGACGGTTTTAGTGCCCCTTGGAAGAGACGTGGAGGTTTCAGTAGCTTAACAAGACGGTTTTAATGCCCCTTGGAAGAATGGTGGAGGTCGCAGTAGCTTAACAAGACGGTTTTAATGCCCCTGGGGAAAGTGGTGGAGGTCGCAGTAGCTTAACAAGACGGTTTTAATGCCCCTTGGAAGAGACGTGGAGGTTTCAGTAGCTTAACAAGACGGTTTTAATGCCCCTTGGAAGAATGGTGGAGGTCGCAGTAGCTTAACAAGACGGTTTTAATGCCCCTTGGAAAAGTGGTGGAGGTCGCAGTAGCTTAACAAGACGGTTTTAATGTCCCTTGGAAGAGACGTGGAGGTTGCAGTAGCTTAACAAGACGGTTTTAATGCCCCTTGGAAGAGACGTGGAGGTTGCAGTAGCTTAACAAGACGGTTTTAATGCTTCTTGGAAGAGACGTGGAGGTCGCAGTGGAATAAAAAGACAATATCAATGCCCCTGGGAAGAGTGGTTGAGGTCGCAGAAAGACGGTTTTAATGCCCTTTGGAAGAATGGTGGAGGTCGCAGTAGCTTAACAAGACGGTTTTAATGCCCCTGGGGAAACTGGTGGAGGTCGCAGTAGCTCAACAAGACGGTTTTAATGCACCTTGGAAGAGACGTGGAGGTTGCAGTAGCTTAACAAGACGGTTTTAGTGCCCCTTGGAAGAGACGTGGAGGTTTCAGTAGCTTAACAAGACGGTTTTAATGCCCCTTGGAAGAATGGTGGAGGTCGCAGTAGCTTAACAAGACGGTTTTAATGCCCCTGGGGAAAGTGGTGGAGGTCGCAGTAGCTTAACAAGACGGTTTTAATGCCCATTGGAAGAGACGTGGAGGTTGCAGTAGCTTAACAAGACGGTTTTAATGCCCCTTGGAAGAATGGTGGAGGTCGTAGTAGCTTAACAAGACGGTTTTAATGCCCCTGGGGAGAGTGGTAGAAGTCGCAGTAGCTTAACAAGACGGTTTTAGTGCCCCTTGGAAGAGACGTGGAGGTTTCAGTAGCTTAACAAGACGGTTTTAATGCCCCTTGGAAGAATGGTGGAGGTCGCAGTAGCTTAACAAGACGGTTTTAATGCCCCTGGGGAAAGTGGTGGAGGTCGCAGTAGCTTAACAAGACGGTTTTAATGCCCATTGGAAGAGACGTGGAGGTTGCAGTAACTTAACAAGACGGTTTTAATGCCCCTTGGAAGAATGGTGGAGGTCGTAGTAGCTTAACAAGACGGTTTTAATGCCCCTGGGGAGAGTGGTAGAAGTCGCAGTAGCTTAACAAGACGGTTTTAATGCCCCTTGGAAGAGACGTGGAGGTTGCAGTAGCTTAACAAGACGGTTTTAATGCCCCTTGGAAGAATGGTGGAGGTAGCAGTAGCTTAACAAGATGCTTTTAATGCCCCTGGGGAAAGTGGTGGAGGTCGCAGTAGCTTAACAAGATGGTTTTAATGCCCCTTGGAAGAATGGTGGAGGTCGCAGTGGAATAAAAAGACAATATCAATGCCCCTGGGAAAAGTGGTGGAGGTCGCAGTAGCTTAACAAGACAGTTTTAGTGCCCCTTGGAAGAGACGTGGAGGTTGCAGTAGCTTAACAAGACGGTTTTAATGCTCCTTGGAAGAATAGTGGAGGTCGCAGTAGCTTAACAAGACGGTTTTAATGCCCCTGGGGAAAGTGGTGGAGGTCGCAGTAGCTTAACAAGACGGTTTTAATGCCCATTGGAAGAGACGTGGAGGTTGCAGTAACTTAACAAGACGGTTTTAATGCCCCTTGGAAGAATGGTGGAGGTCGTAGTAGCTTAACAAGACGGTTTTAATGCCCCTGGGGAGAGTGGTAGAAGTCGCAGTAGCTTAACAAGACGGTTTTAGTGCCCCTTGGAAGAGACGTGGAGGTTTCAGTAGCTTAACAAGACGGTTTTAATGCCCCTTGGAAGAATGGTGGAGGTCGCAGTAGCTTAACAAGACGGTTTTAATGCCCCTGGGGAAAGTGGTGGAGGTCGCAGTAGCTTAACAAGACGGTTTTAATGCCCATTGGAAGAGACGTGGAGGTTGCAGTAACTTAACAAGACGGTTTTAATGCCCCTTGGAAGAATGGTGGAGGTCGTAGTAGCTTAACAAGACGGTTTTAATGCCCCTGGGGAGAGTGGTAGAAGTCGCAGTAGCTTAACAAGACGGTTTTAATGCCCCTTGGAAGAGACGTGGAGGTTGCAGTAGCTTAACAAGACGGTTTTAATGCCCCTTGGAAGAATGGTGGAGGTAGCAGTAGCTTAACAAGATGCTTTTAATGCCCCTGGGGAAAGTGGTGGAGGTCGCAGTAGCTTAACAAGATGGTTTTAATGCCCCTTGGAAGAATGGTGGAGGTCGCAGTGGAATAAAAAGACAATATCAATGCCCCTGGGAAAAGTGGTGGAGGTCGCAGTAGCTTAACAAGACAGTTTTAGTGCCCCTTGGAAGAGACGTGGAGGTTGCAGTAGCTTAACAAGACGGTTTTAATGCTCCTTGGAAGAATAGTGGAGGTCGCAGTAGCTTAACAAGACGGTTTTAATGCCCCTGGGGAAAGTGGTGGAGGTCGCAGTAGCTCAACAAGACGGTTTTAATGCCCCTTGGAAGAGACGTGGAGGTTGCAGTAGCTTAACAATACGGTTTTAATGCCCCTTGGTAGAGACGTGGAGGTTGCAGTAGCTTAACAAGACGGTTTTAATGCCCCTTGGAAGAGACGTGGAGGTTGCAGTGGAATAAAAAGACAATATCAATGCCCCTGGGAAAAAAGTGGTGGAGGTCGCAGTAGCTTAACAAGACGGTTTTAATGCTCTTTGGAAGAGACGTGGAGGTCGCAGTAGCTTAACAAGATAGTTTTAATGCCCCTTGGAAGAGACGTGGAGGTTGCAGTAGCTTAACAAGACGTTTTTAATGCCCTTTGGAAGAGAGGTGGAGGTCGCAGTGGAATAAAAAGACAATATCAATGCCCCTGGGAAAAGTGGTGGAGGTCGCAGTAGCTTAACAAGACGGTTTTAATGCCCCTTGGAAGAGACGTGGATGTAGCAGTAGCTTAACAAGACGGTTTTAATGCCCCTTGGAAGAGACGTGGATGTAGCAGTAGCTTAACAAGACTGTTTTAATGCCCCTTGGAAGAGACGTGGATGTAGCAGTAGCTTAACAAGACTGTTTTAATGCCCCTTGGAAGAGACGTGGATGTAGCAGTAGCTTAACAAGACGGTTTTAATGCCCCTTGGAAGAGACGTGGAGGTCGCAATTAGGACGGAGGAACTTGCAATGCTGGCAACACGGACCAAGGTCACCCTGGTGGTATAGTGGTGGTGGAGGCTGAGGATAAGGAGAAGAGCAAAATACAGCCAAAATGAGGAAGCGTATACCCAAGTGTGGGTGTGAAGCGTTGCATGGGAATGCACCTCCCGAAATAACACAGTGGATTTGACTTTATGTTACTCTGCTGTCATTTGGTGGTGATGAGAAGTCTGGCCCAATCCAGCCCTTGTTCATTTTGATAAGGGTCAGCTTGTCAGCATTGTCAGTTGACAGGTGAGTATGCTTATCTGGTATAATTCCCCCAGCGGCACTAAAAACACGCTCCGATTACACGCTAGCGGCAGAGCAGGCCAGGACCTCCAAGGCGTACAGAGCGAGTTCATTCCAAGTGTCCAGCTTGGATACCCAAAAATTAAAAGGCACAGAGGAATCACGGAGGACGCAAGGTACTCCCTCACCATCTTTTGAAAATTTCCACTCCTTGTGAGAGTACCCCGCGCCTCAGGGCCTGTAAGCTGGGCGGGTCTCAGAAAACTGTCCCAGAACGTTGACAGTGTTCCCCTGCCTCTGCTGGATTGGAGTTGCGTCTCTCTCGCCTGTACGCCTTGGTTGGGCAACGAACTGTGACCTCTGCCGCTAGCGTGTTCAGATGGGAATTTTTTTAACAGTTCTGCAGCAAGAGCCTTCTGGTACTGCCCCATTTTTGTAGACCTCTCCACCTCAGGAATAAGAGAGTGAAAGTTCTCCTTGTAGCCGGGGTCTAAAAGTGTCACCAACCAGTAATGACTGTCACCCAACATTTTGACAACGCGAGGGTCACGGTTAAGGCAGCGTAACAAAGTCAGCCATGCGTGCCAGACTGGTAATGGGCAAGACTTCCGTGTCCTCACCAAGATGACGACTGACCATGCTCTCCTCCTCCTCCCTGTCCTCAGGCCACCCACGCTGAACCGACGGTATGACAGATGTACAGGTACTACCGTCTACAGCGCATGATACCAGCTCCTGTTCTTCCTCCTCCTCCTCCTAATCTCCCTCATTGTCCCCCAATGCACGTTGGGATGAGATGAGGCTGGGCTGTGTGTAATCGCCCGCTACGGCTTCTTGATCCATCTCATCATACTCTGGCTGCAATGCCTCCTCTTTAATTCTCTGCGTTGCAAAAGACAGACAAGTGGGATGCTGACGCTAATGATGGCGTCATCGCCACTCACCATCTTGGTGGACTCCTCAAAGTTTGTCAGGATGTTACATATGTCAGACATCCAGTTTCACTCCTGAGGTCTTATGTGTGGAGTCTGACCTGAAAATCAACGGCCTTGTTGCAGCAGGTACTCCACAACTGCTCTCTTCTGCTCACAAATCCTTTGCAACATGTGGAGGGTAGAGTTCCAACGTGTGGGGACATCACACACCTGTCGGTGTGCCGGAAGCTGCAAACGCTGCTGCAACACAGCAAGGGCAGCGGAAGCTGTAGCCGACTTGCGAAAATGAGCTGACAGGCGGCGTACTTTGACGAGCAGATCTGGCAACTCGGGGTACGATTTAAGAAACCGCTGAACCACGAGGTTAAGCACATGAGCCAGGCATGGTACGTGTGTGATCTCGCCTCGCCTGAGAGCCGCCACCAGGTTACGGCCATTGTCACACACGACCATGCCTGAATGTAGGTTCAGTGGTCTCATCCACAGATCTGCCTGCTCTTTCACAGCTGTCCACAACTCACAAGCAGTGTGAGGTTTGTCACCTAAGCTTATGAGTTTCAGCACAGCCTGTTGCCGCTTGGCTGAGGCAGTACTGCAGTGCTTCCAGCTTGTAACTGATGTGGTGATATCTGAGATGGAGGCTGAACATGAGGAGGAGGAGGAGGATGATGATGCGCAGGAGCTGTACACTGTGGGGGCAATTCTGACTGACATAGGGCCCACAATCCTCGGAGTGGGGAGGATGTGTTCCGTCCCAAGGTCCGACTGGGTCCCGGCTTCCACTATGTTTACCCAGTGTGCCGTCAGGGAGATGTACCGTCCCTGGCCACAAGCACTTGTCCACGTGTCCAGTATCAGGTGGACTCTCCCAGTAACTGCGTTGTTGAGGGCATGGCAGATGTTTTGGGACATGTGCTTGTGTAGTGCAGGGATGGCACACCGGGCAAAATAGTGTCGGCTGGGGACCGAGTACCGAAGGATGGCCACCGCCATAAGGTTGCGGATGGATTCAGTCTCCACCAGCCTAAAAGGCAGCATTTCCAACGCAAGCAGTCGTGAAATGTGCGAATTTAGGACTGTGGCCTGTGGGGCGTTGGCTGCGAATTTGCGCTTTCGTTCAAAGCTCTGGGATATGGACAATTGAACACTGCAGTGGGACGTGGACGTTGATGCTGTTTCTTGAGAAACTGCCATAACAAGTGAAGACTGAGAGGAGGGGGCATCTTTGCATGATGTATGGACAGGGGATTGCCTTGCACGCACAACAGGGGGTTCTATCACACGCACAACAGAGGAAGAAGCAGTGGTGACACCCGCTGACACTGGTCGTGGACCCTGGAGTTCGCCCAACAAAGTGGGGTGCTTTGCTGCCATGTGCCTGATCATGCTGGTGGTGGTCAGGCTGGTAGTTTTGTCACCCCTGCTGATGCTGGCATGGCAGGTGGTACAAATGGCCTTTTTGAGGTTATCAGCAGAGTCTTTAAAAAAATTCCAGACTCTGGAAGACCTACCGGTTGTACTGGTAACATCCCTCGTGTTGGTGTTACGGGAAACTGTTGCCCGCCTTCTGTGTGTGGCCACCACACTGCTTCTTCCTGCCTGTTGGAGTACTCTGCCTCCCTCCCCCTGTGTGCTGCTGGCCTTGCTCTGCGTGTCCTCCTGCCACGTTGGGTCAGTTACTAGATCATGCACCACCTCCTCCTCTTCCACTTGTGCACCACGATCCTCCTCCTCACTTCGTGGCAATTGTGTCTCGTCATCGTCCACCTCTTGTGACAAATTGCCAGCGTCGACTTCCTGTGGCCGTGGCTGTTCAAATATTTGGGCATCCCTACATGGGACCTCCTCTTCCACCACTTCAAGCGGAGCAGGCGAGGGGCACAAATATGGAAATGGACCAGTGAACAGCTCTTCAGAGTGTCCAAGTGTGGGATTAGTTGCTGTCTGACGACACTCGGCATGGTGGGAGGAAGGAGCATCAGGGTGAGGAGGAGTATACGGTCGAGACTCACGGCTACTAAAACTTGACCGTGTGGAAGACAGACCGGAGGTGGTGGTGCCCAGGTAACTGGAAGTATTATCTGCTATCCAATTAATAACCTGTTCACACTGATCAGTTTGCAATACTGGTGTTGTAGTGTGCTTCCCTAGTAATTCGGTCAAGAAGTGGGAGCGAGAAGATGTGGCTGTTGGTTGTGGCACATTTTCACCTTGGCCACGGCCCTGTCCTCTACACGCACCATCACCAGAACGTCCAGTTCCAAGTCCCTTGCCACGCGCCTTGCCCATTGTAAATGAACTAAAATAGCTTATGTAACATCCCTGGCGGCGTGCTTGCATAGTGCACCACCTCCCACTATGCAAGACAGCAATCTTACCCATCAGTCCAGCCTGAAAACCTTGCTCCAGTTCATGCTGTGTGCATGTCTCTTGTCTGACTGCTTAGGGCGGCGGCCCGGTTACTTCCTGATTCTTATATCTGCTGTGGGCGCACTCCTAATGCGTCTCCAGCCTATTGCTGTGAGTCACTGGATATTTAAACCCCCTCCACCCAGAAGGAGGTGCCTGAGCAACACTATCTATCAGTGTGCTACTTGCCTCTGAGTTGCCAGGTCTTGTCCTGTATCTTGTCTGTTTCTGCCACCCTGGGGTCTGCATACCCAGGCCTGTTATCTCTGACTTCTAGTTTGTTTCTGCCACCCTGGGGGCTGTATAGCCAGGCCTGTTACCTGTGACTTCTAGTCTGTTTCCGCCTCTGGGGGCTGTATACCCAGGTTTGTTCCTGTATCTCGTTGCAGTGTCAGTTCCTGTCTGAACTGTCTCCTAGCCTGTTACCTGTTTGTCTCTATGTCCGTACCCTCCCTTTTCCTGCAGTGTCTGAACCTGCACCTAACTCCAACTCGTTGTCTCTGTACTTCTGTTTGTGAGTTTTGTGTCTACTCACTACTTCATTGTAAGTACCTTGTGTGTATCTGGTTCTGCTTGTCCCCTTTCCCTTCCTCCGTATCTACCTCCTGTGTTCTATCCATCTTCCTGTATTTTCCAGTCTTTTCCATGTGAACAGAGCCCTGTCCTGTCTGCCTTCACTTTCTGCTCCGTTCTGCTCTGCTTGTTCACCGCTCCGGCGGTTCCGCTCAGCTCCGCTTATTTACCGCACCTGCGGTTTTGCTCTGCTCTTCTTGTTCACCGCGCCTGCGGTTTTGCTCCGCTCTGCTTGTTCACCGCGCTTGCGGTTTTGCTCCACTCTGCTTGTTCTCCGCACCTGCGGTTTTACCCTGCTCTGCTTGTCTACCGCGTCTGCGGGTTTTGCTCTGCTCAGCTTGTCTACCGCATCTGCGGGTTTTGCTCTGCTCAGCTTGCCTACCGCATCTGCGGGTTTTGCTCTGCTCAGCTTGTCTACCGCATCTGCGGGTTTTGCTCCGCTCAGCTTGTCTACCGCATCAGCGGGTTTTGCTCTGCACAGCTTGTCTACTGCATCTGCGGGTTTTGCTCTGCTCAGCTTGTCCACCGCATCTGCGGGTTTTGCTCTGCTCAGCTTGTCTACTGCATCTGCGGGTTTGACTCTACTCAGCTTGTCTACCGCATCTGCGGGTTTGGCTCTGCTCAGCTTGTCTACTGCATCTGCGGGTTTTGCTCTGCTCAGCTTGTCTACCGCATCTGCGGGTTTTGCTCTGCTCAGCTTGTCTACCGCACCTGCGGCTCCGTTCCTGTGTCCCAGTCTGTACAGGTCCCTATCCTGCCTGCATTTCTACCTGTCAGTACCCGCCTCTCTGCATGTCAGTCGTGCCTGCCTGTGCCCACCTGTCTGCATGCCAGCCGTGCCTGCCAGTGCCCACCTGTCTGCATACCAGCTGTGCCTGTCAATATCCACCAGTCTGCATACCAGCCGTGTTTGCCAGTACCCACCTGTCTACATGCCAGTCTAACCTGCCTGTTCCTGCATTCCCCGGTGTGGGTCAACAGCTGTGACCGGGGTCTGACCTGGAGTAGCACCTGGTCCCTCTGCTCGGTTCCTCCTTGGTTCACGGAGTCGACTGAGCCGCCGTGCCACCTTGGTCGGATCGGGTTGATACTTAGTTACGCCCCTCCAGGCATTCCTAGGTTCATGGTACAGTGGGATCACTAATCACGCTCACGCCAGTCAGTCCGGGCGCGAGTGTAACAGCTTACACTCGCACTATCAATGGAAAAAGGGTAATAAAAAGGAGATTTGAACCGTGAAAGAGGAAAACCACAGTTCTATTTGTCTGGCCTACACCAGAATTTTTTAAACAGATATATTTGTGACTGAACAGACAGGGAGACACTATTACTGGGTTTTTTTATGTAAAAAAGACCCAAAAGTGGATAATACAGAGATTTGACCCATGGAACTGCAAAACCACAGTTCTATTTTTCTGGCCTACACCAGACTCTTTTAAACAGATATATTGGTGTCTGAACAGTCACAGACACACTCAATTTTTATTTTTTTTTTTGGGGGGGGGAGGGGGGTACCAAAAGGTTAATAAGATGCGTATTTGGACAGCATGACTGAGGAAAAAAAAAATACAGGATTTAGATGAAAAAAAAATAATTTTCCAGGCCCCTGAGACCGGGGTGATAAGTCTAGCAATTTGACCAACAGGAGCACACAGGACTGTAATGCAGCATTTGCTGGTATAACCACTGCGTCTCCTATACAGCCCGCCTGCCTGATATCTGGGATGGATATTAGTCCTGAGAAGGACTGTTTGTTTGATTTGGCAGGCTTTAGAGACCCTACACTACCTATTTCGCACTATATATTTCTCCCTAACTCAGCAGCACTGACCCTACACTGGCTGATCCGGAGCGACTGTGTCCAAGATGGCGGCACCCGGTTTTAAATACTCGAGGTGACGCTGTGCGGCCAGCCAATCACTGTAATGCCCACAAACAACATGGCTGTGGCATTACAGTGACTGGCTGGCAATCCCTGCATGTTCATTGGCTCTGTAAAGAGCACCAAACGTGCAGGGCGGAGACCCGAGCTCCCGCCCGAGTAACCAGGAAAATGCTCGGTGCTCACCGAACATCCCGAGTAGCGTGATGCTTGGGCGAGTAACGAGCAGTGTCGAGCATGCTCGCTCAACACTAGTCAGAGAGCCTCCTAAAAACAATGTTCCAATTATTAGGAAGTGGGTCTCCCATAGTGTTTGCCTAAGCAGTGAATGCAAAAGCTGCCACAAATTTGGAGGAACTCCAATGCCCCTTACAAGACACATAGAGGAGGTGATATGGTAGATATGGTGGTGAATAATATGGTGATGGAGGATGAGGAGAAGGAGGAGGAAAACAGCAAATAGACAAAATCAGGAAGTGTATACCCATGTGTAGGTGTGAGGAGGTGCATGGGAATAGACCTCCCAAAAAAGACACTGGATTTGAGTTTATGTTAAACTGCTATCATTCGGTGGTGTTGAGAAGTCTGGCCCAATCCAGCCCTTGTTTATTTTTATAAGAGTCAGCCTGTCAGCATTTTCAGTTGTAATTCCACCAGCGGTACTAAAAACCCGCTCTAACAAAACGCTAGCGGCAGGGCAGGCCAGGACCTCCAAGGCGTAGAGAGCCAGTTCATGCCACATGTCCAGCTTGGATACCCAATAATTATAAGGCACAGAGGAATTACGGAGGACGTTGGTACGGTCGGCAAGGTACTCCCTAACCATCTTCCCAAACTTTGGACTCCTTGTGAGAGTACCCTGTGCCTCAGGGCCTGTAAGATGGGAGGGTCTCAGAAAACTGTCCCAGAACTTTGACCGTGCTCCCGTGCCTCTGCTGGATTGGAGTTGTGTCTCTCTCGCCTGTACTCCTTGGCTGTCCAACAAACTGAGACCTCTGCCGCCAGCGTTTTTTTTTAATAATTCCGCAACAAGGGACTTCTGGTAGTGCTCCATTTTAGTAGACCTGTCCACCTCGCGAATAAGAGATAGAAAGTTTTCCTTGTAGCGTGGGTCTAGAAGTGTCACCAACCAGTAATGACTGCCACCCAAAATTTGGAGAACGCAAGGGTCACGGGAAAGGCAGCGTAACATAAATTCAGCAATGCGTGCCAGACTGCTAACAGGCAAGACTTCCGTGTCCTCACCAAGAGGACGACTGACCATGTTCTCCTACTCCTCCTCCTCTCTGTCCTCAGGTCATTCACACTGAACTGACGGTATGACAGTTGTGCAGGTAGTACCGTCTATAGTGCATGAAACTAGCTCCTCCTCCTCTTCCTCATTGTCACCCAATCCACGTTGGGATGAGATGAGGCTGGGCTGTGTGTAATCACCCTGTATGGTTCCTTGCTCCATCTCATCGTGCTCCACCTGCAATGCATCTTCTTTGATTGTGAGCAGAGAGCGTTTCAGAACACAGAGAAGCGGGATGGTGACGCTAATTATGGCGTCATCGCCGCTCACCATCTTGGTACAGATGTCTGACATCCATGTCCACTCCTGAGGTTTTATGTGTGGAGTCTGAACTGAATACCGACGGCCTTGTTGATGCTGATAGTCAACAACTGCCCTCTTCTGCTCACAAATCCTTCCCAACATCTGCAATGTAGAGTTCCAACGCGTGGGAACATCACACACCAGTCGGTGAGCCGGAAGCTGCAAACGCTGCTGAAACACGGTGTCACAAACCGATCGGAGCCACGTGCCCCTGATCCTTCCTCACAACTTCCGTGAGTTCCGGGTTTAGGATAATGTGAAGGGAGCTTATAAATTTTATATATTTATTTACTCAAAAGAGCGATGCTAGGTACAATATATACAAGCGGTTACAAGATATATATATATATATATATATATATACACAGTAGTCAGACAAATACAGTAAGGAAGCAGTAATACGATACAGTAAAATTAAAAGGAATAAAAGTGAATATACCACACTTTCATTAAAGGTCTCTGGACACGGCAGGAAGGGTGCTGTCATGGGTCCAGGGCGGTTCCTTGTGTCTTTCTGCCCATCTGTAGCGACAGGTGACCCTCAACAGAAGACCCCCCCTCTCTCACAGAGGGACACATTTATACGTAACTTGGGCAGGGCAGAAAATAGGCGATTTACATGTAATCTCCTCTTCCCTTCTATCAGACATTTCATAATCCATTTCCCAGCAATATTCTCATTGTAAGGTGCACATGGTAATTGATCTAACACAGGAGCTTCCCCTGACTTCAGAGGTAATTCAATTAGCTATTCCTCATTGCCATGATTCAATTAGCTCCCCCATACTCTTGTCAGGAATAGGCGTTTGCACTACAAAGGTATATATCCTAGCTGACCTCTATTCAATTCTCTCCTGGGCAATAGCATCCTTTTGGTACTTGCCTTTTGGAGCCGGCATAGTAATGTAAAGGTAATTAAGTCATATCCTGACTGTGAGGAATACACCATTTCCCCTGGGGTCCTTTGAAGTTAGACAGACTAGCATTCCTGCTGAGACCTTCATAACTGGGAATATGAATTTCCAGTCCCTGGCCTCACCACACACGGCAAGGGGCGGTGGAAGCTGTAGGTGACTTTCTAAAATGGGCACACAGGCGGCGTACTTTGACAAGTAGATCCGGCGGCTCCGGGTTGGTTTTGAGAAACCGCTGAACAACGAGGTTAAGCACATAGGCCAGGCATGGTACATGTGTGAGCTCGCCTCGCCTCAGAGCCGCCACCAGGTTCCGGCCATTGTCACACATGACTATGCCTGGCTGTAAGTTCAGCAGTGTCAGTCACAGATCTGCCTGCTCTTTCAGAGTTGTCCACAACTCTTCAGCGTTGTGTGGTTTGTCACCTAAGCATATTAGATTCAGCACAGCCTGTTGCCGCTTGGCCTAGGCAGTGCTTCCAGCTTGTAACTGATGTGGTCATTCCGAAGATGGATGCTGAAGAGAAGGAAGAGGTGCAGGAGCTGTAGAATGGGGGGGGCAACCCTGACTGACCCAGGGCCTGCAATCCTCGGCGTCAGGAGGACGTTTTCCGTTCCAAGGACTGGGGTAGGGACAACTGAATGCTGCGCTAGAACAAGGACGTGGACGTGCTTGCTGATGGTGCTAATTGAGAGTGTGCAATGACAGGTGCAGGGCAGGAGGCATCTTCGCAACCGCCATGGACAGGGGATTGGCTTGCACGCACAACAGCGGAAGAAGCAGTGGTGTCACCAGCAGACACTGTTCCTGGGGTTCAGCCCACTTAGTCGGGAGCTTTGCTGCCATGTGCCTGATCATGCTGGTGGTGGTCAGGCTGGTAGTCTTGCTACCCCTGCTGATGCTGGCCTGGCAGGTGGTGCAAATGGCCTTTTTGGGGTTATTGGCAGAGTCTTTAAAAAATAACCAGACTCGGGAAGACCTAACAGTTGTACTGGCAACTTCCATCATGTTGATGTTTCGGGGAACAGTTGCCCGCCTTCTGTCTGCGGCCACCACACTGCTTCTTCCTGCCTGTTGTGGTGCTACGCCTCCCTCCCCCTGTGTGCTGATGTCCTCGCTCTGCATGTCCTCCCTGCCAGGTTGAGTCAGTTACTATATCATCCACCACCTTGTCTTCCACTTCCGCACCTTTCTGGCAATTGTGTCTCATCATTGTCCACCTCGTGACACTTTCCCACCATCACCTTCATGTGACCGTGGCTGCTCAAATATTTGGGCATCGCTACATGCGATCTCCTCTTGCCCCGCTACAAGTGGACCGGGCGAGAGGCCCGATCTATAAATGGAAAAGTGAACTGCTCTTCGGAATGTCCAAGTGTGGGATCAGTTGTCTCCGGGCACTCGGCATGGTGGGAGGAAGGAGGATCAGGGTGAGGAATATGCAGTCCAGACTCATGGCTACTGAGACATAACAGTGTGGAAGACAGGGTGGTGGTGGTTGCTAAGTGACTGTAAGCATTATCCGCTATCCAACCAATAACCTTTTCACACTGCTTTGTGTTTAATAGTGATGTTCTGTGGTCCCCTATTAATTGGGACAGGAAGGTCGAGCGAGAAGATGTGAGTGTTTGTTGTGGCACAATTACAGCTTGCCCAGGACCTCGGCCTCGTCCTCTGAATGCACCATCATCACCATCACGTTCACTTCCCCGTCCCTTGCCACGCGCCTTGCCCATTTTAAATGGAGGACAATATTTTCCATGTTCACTACAAATGGCTGGATTTGAACCGCAGTGATATGTGATACGTGTGACGGAAAACCACAGTTTTAAATAGATGGCCTGTAGGTAACTGTTTTTAACAGTGAACTGGTGTCAATAACTTCACTAACACACTGCAACAAAATTTCAATGGAGGCCAGAAATGGCAGAATTTTCTGCACTCTTCTATGTGATCCGTGTGACGGACAAACCACAGTTTTAAATAGATGGAGTTTTAGCGTTGTAATATGGAAAGGACCTGGCTGTATTCTGCAGTGCCAACAAGCAAATGGAGCAGAAAAACAGTGTTCTCTGGATTGCTGTAATGCACACGCCCGGACTGACTGGCGTGTGCGTGTATATGTAGTGATTCCACTGGAGCGTGCCGAAGAGTGAATGCCTGGAGGGGCGGAACTAAGTATCCACCCGATCCAACCAGGGTCGCACGACGGCATACAACGCCAGTGCACCAAGGAGGAACCGAGCAGAGGGACCAGGTGCTACTCCAGGACAGACCCACACAGGGGAATACAGGAACAGGCAGGTTAGGCTAGCACACAGACTGCTGGGTATAGGCAGACACGGCTGGTATGCAGACTGGCGGATGCTGGTAAGCACGACTGGCATGCAGGCAGGGAGGTACTGGCAGGTACGACAGGTTGGAGCACCGAGTGGATAGGACCCAGTACAGACTGGGACTCAGGAACAGAACCGCAGATGCGGTGGACAAATACAGCAGAGTGAGGCCGCCCAGAGCGGCGAGCAAGAGCAGAACAAGACGAGACCGCCTGGAGTGGTGGGCGAGAGAAGAGCAGGACAAGGCCGCCTGGAGCGGTGAGCGAGAGAGGAGCAGGACGAGACTGCCGGAGCAGCGAGCAAAGGGTCAGAGCAGAGCGAGACTGCCGGAGCAGCGAGCAAAGGGTCAGAGCAGAGCGGAAACCGCAGGAGCGGTGAGCAAGGCAAAGCAGGCAAGAACGGCCGGAGCGGTGAGCAAGGCAGAGCAGAGGGGACAGGGCTCTGTTCACACAGAACAGACTGGAAGGGAAAGGCAGAACCAGGTACACACAAGATACTTGCAATGAAGTAGCGAGTAGACTCTAAACTCACAAACGGGAGTACAGGGACAACGAGTAGGAATTAGGTACGGGATCAGATTCTGCAGGAAAAGGGAAGGTACGGACATAGAGAAAAACAGGGCACAGGCTAGGAGAGTATTCAGACAAGAACAGACATAGCAGCATGATACAGGAGCGGGTCTAGGTATGCGGCCCCTAGAAGGCGGATCGAACAGGCTAGGAGTGTGTTCAGACAGGAACAGGCAAAATACAGGAACGGGTCTAGGTATGCGGCCCCTAGAAGGCAGAAAGAACAGGCTAGGAGCGTGTTCACACTGGCCTGGAAATACAGCCTCCAGGATAGGCAGAAGACAACAGGCTAGAAGATAGTTCAGACAGGACACAGTTCAGACACGGGAACTGATACCGCAAGGCAGGAAACATAGACAGGACCTGGCACATCAGTGACAGAAGCCAACTGACAGAACACAATGCTCAGGCATGGATTCCAGGGAGGAGCTGGGTTAAATACCAGGTGACAGACAGCAATAGGCTGAGGACGCACAAGGGGTGTGCCTGCAGCAGCTACAAGAAGCAGGAAGTGATCGGGCGCCGCCCTTAAGCAGCAGAAACAGAGGCAAGCAGACAGCATGGAGGGAAGCCAGGCTAGCAGACTGGACAGGAGATCAAGTGCGCGCTCTTGCACAGTGGGAGATGGACCACTATGCAAGGACGCCGCCAGGTATGTTACAATTGCTTTTTAAGCAATTAATGAGGATTAAGATCCAAAAAAAAATTATTCCTGGCCCCTGATACCTGGGGCTATTTCTAATAATATCTGTAAAAGCACCAGCAGCAGACAGAATAGGAATGGACCCTCTTGCTATATGCACTGCCGTCTACCACATACACTGCCTGCCTGCCTGTCTAGCACTGATATCTATGCAGCTGGATTAGTCCTCAGAAGGACTGTTAGTTGAGATGGATTTGTGTATAATATATGGTGGTATACCTACACTAACTAAGAAACAAGCAAATCTCTCCCTGACTCAGCAGCACCTCTCCCTACACTGTCTGATTCCGGAGTAGACTGTGACGAGCATGGCGGCACCAGGTCTGATATAGACCTGATGACGCTGTGCGGCCAGCCAGTCACTGTAATGCCACAACCAACATGGCTGCGGCATTACAGTGTGTGGCAGACAATCCCTGCATGTTCATTGGCACTCTAAAGAGCGCCAAACATGCAGGGAGGAGACCCGAGCTCCTGCCGAGCAACCCCAGAAATACTTGGCGAGCTCTAAGCAGTAGCGAGCATGCTTGCTCATCACTAGTCATGTCACATTGGCAGAGCCCCTGAGGTTCCAGAACAGCCGAAAGCCCCCATAAGTGACCCCTCTATGAATTAATCTAGGTGTGCAGTGAGCATATTAACACCACAGGTGTGCCACAGACTTGTATACCGTTAAGCAGTAACGAAAAAATAATTAAATTTTTACCACTAAAATGTTCTTTAGCCCTAGATTTTACAGCGAAAGGGGAAATAGATTAATTTTTACCTATGTTAAACAATTTCTCCTGAATGTAGCAATACCCCATATGTGGCTATACAGTACTATTTGGCCACCCGGTAAGATTCGGGAGGGACGGAGCACTATTTGACTTTTAGATCACAGATTTTCCTAGAATAGTTTGCCGACTCCATTTGCAGAGCCTCTAAGTACCAGAACAGCAGAAACTCCCTCGAGTGACCCCCATATTGGAAATTACTTCCCTCTGGGAATTCATTTAGGGTTGTAGTGACGATTTTTACTCAGTGAGTATTTTCCACAAACAAGTACTCATTGGATGCAGAGTGAAAATTGCAAATCTGGCATTGTAGTACTCAATATGTTGTACTGTCCAATCCATTGTGCCCAGCTTGTGCTTCTGGAGACATGCCAGATTTGGTTCTTTTTCACAAATCTAATATTATCAACATCAAAACTTTTTTTCATGGGAGTGGACCGCAATAGTTACCTGAACTACCTGAGTGCACACTGGAAGACATTAAAAAAAATGTCCCATTCAACCAATTTAAACAAAATTGCACCAATAACCAAAATTATCAGATAGAACGTGACATAATCAAACATTGATTTCTAGCTAAAGGTTACCCTGTCAATATCATTGAGAGAGCTTACAAAAAAGCAGCAACAGTCACACAAATGGACTTTTGAAATTAAAATCCTGTTCCCATGTGAAACATAGATCTGTTTACACCTCAAACTTTATAACTACATGTAATGTCAGTCACACATCTTCAGGATCTAATGACCAAACATTGGTACATTATTCAAAATAATCAATTTTTCCAAGATCTAATCCCCAAGATACTTGGAATCACCTTTCGTAGGGCCTATAGTCTGAAGAATCTAATAGCACCAAGCAAACATCGAGGCACCAGTAAAGAGACATCAGGGCTCAGTACATTATCTTTTACCAGATCTGAAAGGTAGTTTAAGGTGTGGCAAGAAAAAATGCAAATATATGTAATAATACAAATACATTTTTAAGCACAAATTCAGGACAAGCTTTCACCATCTACTCATTGCTGACGTGCTTTTCAGATTTCGTTGTGTACCTATTACACAATTACACTATTCCATGTGACACGTACCGGAATAAAATGCATTCAAGAAATTACTGTTTTTTATGTGTTAAAGATGTGCCAAGATAATGGATACAGAGATAGATAGATATGGAATAGATAGATAGATAGATAGATAGAACCCCCATTTTTTTGTAAGTAAAGCTTACTGAGTAATAACACAGTTTAGAGCAAATGTTTTTATTGTACTTTATGTATCTTGGCCATGGAGTGCTGCTGCGCTTTCTTTTTAAATATATTGTGCAGTTTCTGCAGCTAGCACCTGTTCACACTTAGGATGTGCTGGTCAGTTTTCTTATTATACAGCATATTACTATAGGAGGTGGTAACTGCCTCCTGTTTGATCTTGCACTCCCCCCATTTAACCAGCAGGTGATGTATATTCTATTCTACCAGCCCATTTAAAATGTAGGTGTTTTAGCCCAGAAGTGACATGTTCTGTCCAGAGTTATAGGCTTGTAGCCCAAGAGAGGCATGTAGACAGAGTAGTACCCATCAGACGGGAGGTCACCTTGCAGCGGTTGATGGGCACACATGAATTGGCCAATTTATGCGCTAAGAACCTCCATTTTTTTGTAAGTAAAGCTTACTGAGTAATAACACAGTTTAGATCAAATGTTTTGTCTTTACGTATCTTGGCCATAATGGAGTGCTGCTGCGCTTTCTTTTTATAGATAGATAGATAGATAGATAGATATGGGATATATAGGTAGATAGATATGGGATATATAGGTAGTGTTAGGCAGCGCTATTCATCATGCTGGGGGTACTCACTTCACCGGATCAATTAAAGCACACATGCAACGTCTTTCCGGTATTTCACAGTCCAGCAGTTTATTACACATCATAAACTGCACATAACATAGTCCATCTCAGTGGCTCACCGACATATTACACATATAATGTCCAAGAGCCTTTCTAGTGACAGATATGTCCACTTGGCTCCCGATACAGCATTCAGCAAGGTAACAATATCAATGTCCACATCAAGCAGCGTTTTTACCTTTGCCGGGTTTTAGCTGCTTCTCTCAGCTCGGTTCTGCCACCGCTGTGGCTTTAAGGCTTCCCAGACGTAGTCTCCAAGCCATGTGCCTTCAAAAGGCTACTGGTATCCTAATTCTAGCCTCTGCCTTCCAGGCTTCACCAGGCCTCTCTCTTCCAGCCTCTCCAGGCTAATGGTGTCCCACACACACGGATCAGGACTCACGCCTTTCACCCTGTTTCCAAACCACCAGGATTTATATATCCTTTAGTGCAGTGGTCCCCAACCTTTTTTGCACCAGGGACCGGCTTGAAGCAAGATCATTTTTCCATGGCCCAGCAAGGAGGGGGTGGGGTGGGCGGGGCTTTGGTCATATGGGGGCGGGGTAATGGAGGGATTTGGAGTTTAGTGCATACTTATCATATAGTGTAGACCAGGTCCCCGCCAGGAGCTATGCCAGGAGCCCCACATAATGTGCTGTGCCAGGAGCCGCATCACTGAGGCCCCATCACGCCCTGCAGCAGGACAGGGCAGCTGTCCTGACAGCTGCTGTTCAGCTGCATTTACTTCATCCCAGGGGCGGACACAGACTGTAGTGGGCCCCTGTGCAAGAAATTTTTGGGGGCCCCCCGCCCTTCATAAGGCAACAAAGTTATGTAAACATAACCCCCCCATGTGCATCTCTCACCCCCCCATGTGCAGCTCACCCCCGTGCATCTCTCATCCCCCTCCGTGCATCTCTCATCCACCCCTCGTGCATCTCTCATCCCCCCGTGCATCTCTCACCCCCCGTGCATCTCTCATCCACCCCCCGTGCATCTCTCACCCCCCCGTGCATCTTTCATCCCCCTCCGTGCATCTCTCATCCACCCCCCGTGCATCTCTCATCCCCCTCCGTGCATCTCTCATCCACCCCCCGTGCATCTCTCATCCCCCTCGTGCATCTCTCATCCACCCCCCGTGCATCTCTCATCCCCCTCTGTGCATCTCTCATCCACCCCCCGTGCATCTCTCACCCCCCCGTGCATCTCTCACCCCCCCGTGCATCTCTCACCCCCCGTGCATCTCTCATCCCCCCCGTGCATCTCTCACCCCCCCGTGCATCTCTCACCCCCCCGTGCATCTCTCATCCACCCCCCGTGCATCTCTCATCCCCCCCGTGCATCTCTCATCTCTCCCCTCCCTCCCATGTGCATCTCTCATCTCTCCCCTCCCCCCATGTGGATCTCTCATCTCTCCCCTCCCCCATGTGCATCTCTCATCTCTCCCCCCCCCCCATGTGGATCTCTCATCTCTCCCCTCCCCCATGTGCATCTCTCATCTCTCCCCTCCCCCCATGTGCATCTCCCATTCCCCCCACTCCTAGTTAATTGTATTTAAAAAAAAATAAAACTTGTTATACTTACCCCCATGCGATCCCTGCAGAATCCTGGCGCTCGTCCAAATCGCTGACACCAGGTTCTCCTGACTTCCGGCCATGTGAAGTCAGGGGAATCATGAAGGTGCTGCCGCAGCAGCGCAGCGCTAAGATGTCCCGGACCCGGCGCTTAGCATGCGGCCGGGGGCCCCATGAGGAGAGAGACGCACAAGAGGGGGGCTCTGAGGGGGCTCCTACCGGCCGGGCCCCATACTGGAGTCAGGGCAGTCATGCCCTGATGGCGGCCCTGCTGGAGGCTGGAGGGGCCCCCTCTCCCCGCGGACCGGCTGAAAAACCCCAACGGCCCGGTCCTGGTCCGCGGACCGGTGGTTGGGGACCTCTGCTTTAGTGCACACAGGACCTGCGATGATGTCACAGTCATGTGATCAGTCACCTGAGGGAGAGGTAAATGGTTAGCTAGAGCACACTCCCTGGACCATTACAGTAATGCCGCAAGCCGCTGCATGATAGATAGATAGATAGATAGATAGATAGATATGGGATACATAGCTAGATAGATAGATAGATAGATAGGGGGTAGATAGATAGATATGGGATAGATAGGGATATATAGGTAGATATAGATAGATAGATAGATAGGGGGTAAATAGATAGATATGGGATAGATGCATAGATAGATAGATAGGGGGTAGATATATAGATAGGGATATATAGGTAGATATAGATAGATAGATAGATAGATAGATAGATAGATAGATAGATAGATAGATAGATAGATAGGGGGTAAATAGATAGATATGGGATAGATGCATAGATAGATAGGGGGTAGATAGATAGATATGGGATAGATGCATAGATAGATAGATAGGGGGTAGATATATAGATATGGGATAGATAGGGATATATAGGTAGATATAGATAGATAGATAGATAGATAGATAGGGGGTAAATAGATAGATATGGGATAGATACATAGATAGATAGGGGGTAAATAGATAGATATGGGATAGATGCATAGATAGATAGGGGGTAGATAGATAGATACGGGATAGAGTAAGTTAAATAGATAGATGATAGATACATAGATAGACTTCGACAGATTCGCTCGACTTCTTCAGATTCGCCGAACTACGTCGGACCTGCGTGGTATTTTCTTTATTTTTTAATAAAGTGGTGATCCAGGGAAAGAGTATTTTTTTCTGTGTTATTCTTTTTTTTTCCTTGGTTAGTAATGGGGGTATCTGATAGACACCTCTCCATTACTAACACTAGGGCTTGATATCAGCAGTGATTTTGGACAATTCACAGCTGACATCAACCCCATGCACCATTTCTTCGATTGCCAACACATCAGGGCATTGGGAAGAGTGAAGGCAAAGTGCCAGAATTGGAGCACCTCATGTAAAGCATCACTTCTGAGGCAGCTGCGGGCTGGTATTTTTAGGCTGGGAAGGGCCAAATAACCATGGACCTTCCCAGCTTGATAATATCAACTCTCAGCTGTCTGCTTTACCTTTGCTGGTTATCAAAAATGTAAGGGATCCCACATAATTTTCTTTCCATTTATTTATTTATTTATTAGGTTAATACTTGTACCATAAGCTACACATGCAAGGCACAAATTATATATCTGCCGGATATCTATTTTTTTTATCTATCTATTATCTTTGCACATCTTTCACACGTAAAAACAAGAATTTCTTGAATGCATTTTATTCCAATACGTGTCACACAGATGGGTCACATGTACAGTACACAAGGATGGCACGTGGATGGCACACAGATGGTACACACTGATGGCCAACAGAAAACCACACGGATAGTAAAAATGGACCTTCTCATGCATACATTTTATTTAAGCGGAAATGTGAAAGGGGCCTTACACACTGTGTCTGAACAAGTGCTTCAGTCACACCACTACCCATTCAACATGATACCTAGTACAGTAGCCGATAGATTTGATACATTGAGAAAAAAAGAGAATGATTGGATTTTCAAAATTAACTGTGTGGAACCAGCTGGGTTAAATGAAAGTTTGAAGAGTAATTTTTAGCAGCTCGTGATAACATGTCACGCAAGGTGAGGGAAGGAACAAGTGTACAACGACGGGAAGAGGGGGAAGGGAGCCCAACAACTAGGGAAAGGGGGTAATGGAGACCCCTAGGCAGATCTAATATCACCCTGACTACCCTATTGTCCCAATATAGGTTCCGCATCTATCGCCGAGCAGGAAACCTAGTCCCTGAATGTCCCTAGAGCTAAGCTCTAGGTAGGGAGGGGACGGGGTGAACACTAGTCAGGCCCCACTGTAACTAAAGACAATAAGGTAAACAAACAAAGGGGATACACTTAGCTTGAGAAGACACGAGAGAGAAAACGCCAACTGTCCTCCAAGGGAAGTCCAAGAAGAAAGCAAGGGTGTGTCAATTATCAGCAGAAGGTGGAGGTCGCTGCTGGATCCTAAAGGGAGAAGCATATCACTACACTACAGAGATGAGAGGATCAAGAAGGCATCTACAATGCAAAGAGCAGTGACCTTCTACAGCCCGATCCAGAGCGACTGTATGTCACACTTGATACACCCGTTGACATAACAGGAGACAATCATTCATTTGTTCTATTTCATATATATTTTTTATTCATGCTTTGTTTTTCCATATTATGTCCTTTGATTAGAATGTCCCATTGCCCATTGTAATTTTTATTATACATTTTGTTATCATTGTTTTTAGCTCAGTCTCATTATGCTTGAGAAAGGAGCCCTAAGCACTCCAAAACACATTGCCATTGGAGATCCGTCTTCTGACATTTAATTTGATTTAAAAGTCTACACCATTATAGTTAATCATTCAAGCTTCATCCCAGAACGTGTGCGCTCTTTGATGCTCATCACCCACTTGGAATAGTGATTGCAATATTTCATATCTCAAACCAACTCTCTTAAAGGGTATCTGTCACCAGGTTTTTGCAAACCTAATATGGGAACAGTACAATGTAGAGACAGAGACCCTGATTACATTAATGTGTCACTTACTGGGCTACTTGTTTTAGGTTTTAAAAAGTCACTGTTTTATCAGCAGGAGATTATCACTACAGGACTAGTAACCCTGCTGTCATATAGTCATTCATATTCCTGAGCTCTGTTTAACCCTTCCCCCTCCAATGATTAGCAGCTTTCTGCCTATGCACAGTACACAGAAAGCTGTATATCAGTGATGTGGTCAGGGTTATACAGAGCTCAGCATTCAGAGAGCTGGTAGATCTGTAGCAGATAAAAGAGTGTTTTTACCAATACTGTGAAAAGCAGCACAGTGAGGGTTCGATTACACAGATCAACCAGAGACACTAAATGACTGATGGTCAGTCACATAACAGTCTGTATACACTGGCAGAATCGCTCGTCAGAATCACTCTTCAGAATCACTCGACAAAATCACTCCTCAAAATCACTCCTCAAAATCACTTGTCAGAATCGCTCATCAAAATCACTTGTCAAAATCATTTGTCAAAATCACTCGTCAGAATCACTCATCAGAATCACTCGTCAGAATCACTCATCAAAATCACTTGTCAGATCACTCATCAAAATCACTCGTCAGAATCACTTATCAAAATCACTTGTCAGAATCACTCATCAAAATCACTTGTCAGAATCACTCATCAAAATCACTTGTCAGAATCACTCATCAAAATCACTCGTCAGAATCACTCATCAAAATCACTCGTCAGAATCACTCATCAAAATCACTCGTCAAAATCACTTGTCAGAATCACTTATCAAAATCAGTTCTCAGACAGGGTATTTAGCCTCAAACTGACATCATTCTGATGTTTGATTTTGATATCTGATCATGTCCTAAAATGGACACTGTACTCTCGGATGCAGAACATATGGTCGTTTGACCTCGGCCTTAGATCAACTACTTGAACTCTCACTATTCTTACTTCTCACTGACGCATCTTCTGATTGTAAAGTTATCCTTGTTTGATCTTCTTTTCCCTGTATTCAGCTTTTTGTTCTCATACTCTTCCATATTTTGCTTGTGATACCCTGGTAATATTATACTTAACTTGTGCAGCGTATTATGCAATGCCATCAATGACTAGGATAGAACCATCCTCCACATCTCATAAAAAGTGCAGTAGTGCAGTAACTCAGAACAGTACCAGACATAGTGGTTCATGCACGGGTAGTTGGACGTCAGAGCATAGTTATCATTGTGGTTATGTGCATGCCTACACATGGATTGTACACATGGCCACACGTTTGCCGTATGTAACGAGGAAAATAGCCTTCCATCCAACCCTCCACCGGTTTTAGACTTTTTTCCTTGCTGTTATCTATCAATGTTTAGCTAAATGTTTAAACTGAATATAATGCCACACAACGTAGCCATGCAACCATTACAGCCATACAACAATTATAAGGCCTAAATAATACTCTCCACGTAATACAGTATGTACAATCCACATAATATAGTCATATACTGCCCAAAAGATGTACAATATTCTAAGAACTTAACCCCTTCCCGACATGGCCAATTTTTGTTTTTGCGTTTTCGTTTATTTCTCTTCTTCCAAGAACCATAACACTCTTATTGTTCTGCCTGTGTTAGTTGATGGACATATTGCCCATGTTCCCCCTTGAAAAAACAAGTGTGTGATTTTGTGTGATGTGAGCTGTGATGTGCGATAATGATGTTAATATTATGAATTTCTTGACAATAGGGATAGCAAGAGTTAATGTTTATGACTAGCCCATTGTGGGAGGGATTAAGCTGAAGGGAAAGAGACAGTTTCCTGTTGAGACATCAGATAGGGCCTGGAGTGCATAGAGAAGAGACCTACTGTCTGGTGTGAGCAGTGCCGCATTTATGGGGTGTCCCTAGAAATGAGAAGAGACCGGCCGAGAGACAGAGTGATTTATCAGAGACGGGTCCTGGGAGATGATGCCTAACAGTAAGGCCCAGAGTTTATAAAGGTAAAGGCCCCAGACAGGACGAAGTATGCAAGACAATGAAAGTGCCCCGGGCGGGAGTTCCAGAGCATCATCATCATAGAAGATAAGTACCGGCCATACTGGCATAGAAGCTCCCCTAAGAGGAAAGAAGACACAGAACCACGGCTTGAGTAAAGGATCCTTGCAGTGTTAGGTTGTGGTGAAGTAGTGAGGAATAGTGAAGACAGAGAATAAGTAAACAGAAGAGAAAAGGATTGAATTTATGTGAGGAAAATGTTGCGCATTATCAAGGATAATGTTTGAGAAGATATGTACCCACTATCTACTATACAGTATATAACCCTCCTGAAGTTAATGTTTAGTAAATAGCTTATTTCATTTGTTTCCTTTCTAGAACTCTAAAACATCTGGTCCTGACCAACCAGCAACATCATTTACATGCGGCTTGCACGAGCGTAGCGCTCTCACAGCCAGGTCCACCCAGCCAGGACCCCCACCTTCATGTAACATGCGGGGGCGCAAGAGATGAGTACTTCGCCCACAGCTACCGCCCCACGCCATGTTAAGGGCTTGTTTGCGGGATTAAGTGTAAAAAAAATTCAAATCTAAGTGTGGTGAAATTGTGAAAAAAACTCGCAATTCTGACATTGTTTTTGGGAATTGTTTTTAGGTTTACATTAGTAATTCTCCTCATTAGTACGATTACAGTGATAACAAACTTTTGAAAAAAAAAAAATTTGAAATTTACGCTAAAAAGAATAGATTTTTGATTGTGGCGCCATTTTCCAATACCTGTAAAGTTTTAATTTTTCGGTTGATGGACTTGTGTGAGGGCTTATTTTTTGTGAGGCGAGACGGTGGTTTTTTTCTACTATTTTGAGATAGATATAACATTTTGATTGCTTCAACCAAAAAAATGCAATTTGGGCATGTTGAATATTTTCCTGTTTACGGTGATTGCAAATCAGGCTAATTATTTATAGATTTTGATAGATTGAACTTTCATGGATGCTATGATACCACATATGTGTATTTTTTAATTTTTTTTCTTCGATTTATTATTAATAGAAGAGAGGAGGAGTCATTTGAACTTTTGTGTTTTTTTTGTTTTTTTTCATATTTATAAAAACTTAAAAAAAAAAAAATGTTTCACTGTATTTATTTTGACACCTTAAATGACTTGAACATGCGATTGTCCGATCATTTATGCTATACATTAAACAGCAATACCACGGTCTCCTTTGAAGCCCAGCCGCAAGCTGGGTTTCAAAGGAGCTCAGGGGTGGCAATGCTCACCCTGCTAGGAACAAGGATAAAAGGAGACTGTAAGGGCTTGTTCATAAGTTGCATTTTCACCCATTCAAATGAATGGGAATAAAGCACAAGGAAAAACTCAGAAAAAACGCATGTAAAAAATGTGGCAAAAATGTGTGTATTTTATCCAGAGTTTTTCCTGCCAAGACCCTGGTTTTTGCTCTGGTGCAGAAAAATCTGCTGTAAATACTCAATGTGTGCGTATACCCTATAGAGACTGCATAGCTCTAAGCTCCTAAGATACAACATGAGAAAACCCCTTTAGTGTAATTACCGTAATCACTATGATTTCAGTCTAATTGTTTCCCGCTCCATTCTTTGGTTGCAAATAAGGTCCAGTCATAGACCCCCACCCTACCCCTAGAAAAATGTGGGCATGGGTATTTTACAATTTACCAACCCTAAAAACAGCCCAGAGTATATAACATATTAACTAAATGTACTTTTTATCAGGCAGTTACACTTTGTAGTTTAAATGGTCTACCTCCTTAATTTTTTTATATGGGGTTTGCAGTTTAGTAAGAAATATTCTTTTTAGTAGCTATAGTACTTGCACTTTATAAGAAGGGTTATTTTTGTATTATTCTAATGCACCTAAAATAAAATAAAAAAAATAAAGCAGCCTTAACATTATTTATACATCTTTCTGCCTTGTGTCTTTCTGTGACCTCATGGTAACAGACTCCAATCTCTAGATAGTCTGACCTAGTCATACTTCCTTCCATCTTCTTGCTAGTACATTAGATACCACATCTTTAATCAGGACCATTTGAAAAATGTCTTTAATTTTAGTTACATTGAAGCAATTTAGAAAAATATTGAATAGGCTGACCTTCCCTTCAAGCTTTCTCCTGATGTACTTATTTCATTTTATTTTATAGAAAGTGTAGCGTCGGCGTCCCTGCCTCCTGCTAGGCAGGGACGCTGTTCCCCTCACCTCTCCGCTCCGTGCCCGGCGTCCTCCTCCCGCTCTGCTGGCAGCGCGCGCTCCTTCCCGGCCACTGTGCTTAGGGCGCGCGCGCTCCCCCTCTCTTAAAGGGGCCGCGCGCGCCGTCCTAAGGAGTCCCCGGCCAATGGCCGGAGGACCTCACCATATATAAGGCACCTCCTCCAAAATGGAGGTGCCCGAGCAATGTTGTTGCATAGCCTATCACTCTGCTTCAGCCCTCAGGTCCCGTTACCAGATACCTGCCAGTTACCTGCCAGTTTCCTGCTTGATACCTGCCTGATACGTGTCTTTCTGCTGACATTCCTGCGGTCCGACAGTCTGCCTACCAGCCCTGCCAGTCTGTCTATGGACCTGTCTGCCCGCTCACCTGGGAGCGCTCACCTGCTACCTGCCTGCTAGCCTACCTGGAGGCCCTGCCGTCACGTGCTGTGACCACCTGCCTGTCCAGAGACTCTTACCCGCTCACCTGGGAGCGCTCACCTGCTACCTGCCTGCTAGCCTACCTGGAGGCTCTGCCGTCACGTGCTGTGACCACCTGCCTGTCCAGAGACTCTTACCCGCTCACCTGGGAGCGCCTACCTGCTACCTGCCTGCTAGCCTAGCTGAAGGCTCAGCTGTCACTTGCTGTGACCACCTGCCTGTCAAGAGACTCTCGCTCACTCACCTGGGAGAGTCCACCTGCTACCTGCCTGCTAGCCTACCTGGAGGCTCAGCCGTCACTTGCTGTGACCACCTGCCTGTCCAGAGACTCTCGCCCGTTCGCCTGGGAGCGTCCACCTGGTACCTGCCTGCTAGCCTACCCAGAGACTGTCCCCGTCACTTGCCGTGACCTTCTGCCCTCTTACCCGGAGACTGTCCCCGTCACTAGCCGTGACTGCCTGCCCGCCTTCCCTGGGAGCCACCCGCTTCCTTACAAGGACTGCCCCTTTGTATAGTTGCTCAGAGGTTCCACCTCCCAGACCCGTTATAGAAAGCTTAAGATTATGCTTTCTTTTACCTACGTTAAAAACAAACAATAAAACATACAAATATAATTTACTATTCAAATGTTAAGTAGAATATAATCAATAAAAATTATAAAAAGCCACCAATGTCAACTCAATGTCAAATTCAATCTAGCCTCTGCAAAGGACAAAAGACTAGTATTTACTAGTGACTAGCGAGCACTAAAATGCTCGGGTGCTTGTTGCTCGGGTTGAGGAAATTGGAATACTCGGGTGCTCGACCCGAACAACGAGCCCAATGTAAGTTTATGGGAAACTCGAGCATTTTCCCCCCAGAGCTCTGCAAGAGGCCTAAAAATTGCCCTAATCGAGGGGAACAGTGCTCAAATGGCATGGCAACAGCATGGGGAAGACTGTTGTGAATAATGTCAGAGTATTACGCCACTTTTACGCACTCACAATAAAACATACAAAAACTAAACCAAAATGTATTTTTCTGGGAAAACGTTAAGGGACATTCTTTCCAGGATAATGACTTGCATATAAGGCAAAATAAATACCCCCCCCCCCCCCAAAAAAAAAAAATGCTCCTCCACACCTTGGAGTGTGTTCACATGTAGCATTTTTGATGCGTTTTTGCACTTTTGCATTGCTTTCAACAGTGAAAAATACATTCACCAGTAGATGTCATTTTAATATTTTACAACCTTATCTGGACATGTGGTGTGTGAGACATGATCAGACACATCCATACAGTGCTGAAAAGACATGGGAAAAGCATGGTGAAGACCCCTGGAAGCATCTCTGACTCCCAGGTCACTGCCTAAAACCGTGGTCATCAGGTGTGATCCTATATTACTGCCTTAATAATACAGACATTTTTGGCAAATGTGACAAATATTAAACTCCATTTAAAATGGGCAAGGTGTGTGGCAAGGGACAGGGAAGTGGACGTTATGGAGATGGTGCACTCAGAGGCCGAGGCCGTGGGTAAGATTAAACTGTGCCTGCTGAGGGAGCACAACAAGTACCCACATTATGTCTACATAGCTTCCTGTGCCACTTTCTAGGGGGCCGCGGAATACCACTCTTGAAGCCAGACCAGTGTGAAAAGGTTATTGATTGGATAGCAGATAAATCAATAATGCTTCCAGTCAGTTTGCAACCACCACCACCTCCCTGTCTTCCACACGGTCCATTTTCAGTAGCTGTGAGTCTGGACCACATTATTATTATTACTATAATGCCATTTATTCCATGGTACTTTACATGTGAAAAAGGGGTATACATCGCAAAAACAATTACAATAATATTGGAACAAAAATGTCACTGCAAGTGGTACAGGAGAGGAGAAGACCCTGCCCGCTAGGGCTCACAGTCTACAAGCAATGGGTGAGGATACAGTAGGTGAGGATAGAGCTGATCGTGCAGCAGTATGGTGGAGCGAGGGTTACTGCAGGTTGTACTCTTGCTGAAATAGGTGGGTCTTTAGGTTCCTTTTGAAGGTTTCAACAGTAGGCGAGAGTCTGATATATTGGGGTTGAGAGTTCCAGTGTAGGGGGGATGCATAAGACAAATCTTGTATGCGATTGTGGGAAGAGGAGATAAGAGGGGAGTAGAGAAGGAGATCTTGTGAGGATCGGAGGTTGCGTGCAGGTAAGTACTTGGAGACTAGGTTGGGGATGTATGGAGGAGACAGGTTGGGGATGACTTTGCATGCCAAGGTTAGGGTTTTGAACTGGAGTCTCTGGGCAATGGGGAGCCAGTGAAGGGATTGACAAAGAGGAGAGGTCGGGGAATAGCAAGGGGACAGGTGGATTAGTCGGGCGGCAGAGTTTTGGATAGATTGGAGGGGTGCGAGACTGTTAGAAGGGAGACCACAGAGCAGGAGGTTGCATTACTTTACATTTTAGAGGGGACTTGTACAGACAATAAAAGACATTACAGAATAACAATAATCACATAAATCAACAGATACCAAGAGGAGAGAGGGCCCTGCTCGCAAGCGTACAATCTATGAGGATATAGGGGAGACATGAAAGGTGGATGGTAACAATTGCTTGTGTTGTATGGGCAAGCATCAATGTAATAAATAGGATAATCACATAATGCTAAATGAACCAGTCACTAACCAGTATGTGAACAAGTACAGACACTGAAGTCTATTAAGTACATGGAAGTGTGTGAACAGATGATACAAGGGTCCTGATTTGGACAAAGGAACTGATGACACTGAGTGGCAGTAGGTGCAAGTTTCTCCAGCGTGTGAGATATGAGAGAGAGAACAGAGAGGGCAGCACGGTGGCTCAGTGGTTAGCGGTGCAGCCTTGCAATGCTGGGGTCCAGGGTTCAAATCCCACCAATGACAACATCTGTAGGGAGTTTATATGTTCTCCCTGTGTTTGCAGTGGTTTCCCCTGGGTTCTCCAGTTTCATTCTCAGTAAAAATGCAGCCATAATGGTCCAGGAACCTTCACACAGACTTTTCTTAGCCAGGGCTAAGTTGTATTTCACCACAGCGATATTCTTTAGCTCGGTTAAAGGACTGGTATAGAGGGGAACCGTATCTACTCCGGCTGACATTTCTCCCAGGTAGTCCTCTAATGCAGCTTGTTGCATAAGCAATGGCAACCCATCCAACATCAGCTCACACTTCTTGGTGGTGCTTCGACGCACAAATATCTTTCTTTACGCCTTGAATTTCATGACTACAGAGTTGGGCAATGGCCTGATCTGCAATGCGTTTTGAAAAATAACATGCAAAAGCACATCCAATCCGCAGTTAAAGAGCAGCCATGGAGTGCCTGGGAAACTTCACACAGATTTTTCTAAGCCAGGGCTGCTTCTCGGCATGGTTGGACGGGCCAATCAGAGAACCGGAGAATTCTCCGATGGGCCCTGGCTTCTCCTTCAGGCGAGTTCATAATGCAAACATTGCAGGTAGTGATGATGATAGAGGCCACCATCTCCTCAGCTTGCTGCAGGTATTTTTTTGTGGGAATGAACTTGTCTCCAACCAGCCTGGAATATTTCCAGTGAATCATGGCACACCATGGTATTAGCAGTGCACCCAGTACCAGAAGAGAAGCCATCCACAATTTCTTTCTCAGGAATTTTATTTGGTAGACTGAGTGGCTGCCCAAACATTACTTTCTCACAAAGGAGCTGAAGACACTGAGTGGCAGTAGGTGCAAGTTTCTCCAGCATGACCTGTTTGTTATTGCTAGATAACAGAGGGAGAACAGAATTGGGCTTTGCCAAGGTGACAGATTGCATCTTAAGTCTTATAGACCCTGCCCTTGCGGGCTTATATTCTACAGGATGGTGGGGAAGGAGACAGTAAGTTGGGGGGTTGCATTAGCTCCATTGGTGTTCAGGTGGCAGCAAGTTAATGGCAGGCTGTAGGCTGTCTTGAAGAGATGGGTTTTCAGGTTCTGTCTTATGGATCCGAATGTAGTGGCTAATCGGACGTGTTGAGGCACAGAATTCCAGAGGATGGAGGATATTCGGGAGAAGTCTTGGAGGCATTGGGTGAGGAAAGAATAAGTGTGGAGAAGAGAAGGAGATCTTGGGAGGACCGGAGATTACATAAGGGAATATATCGGGAGATTATTTCAGAGATGTACGGACGAGAAAGGTTATGGATGGCTTTGTAGGTCAGTGTTAGTAGTTTGAACAGGATCCGCTGTGCAATTGGGAGCCAGTAAAGGGATCTTATAAATTGCAATCTTATAGATTGCTAGAGCCAGTCCACAGTAAAAAAGCAGCCAAAGAGTGTCCGGGAACCTCCACACAGACTTTTCTTAGCCAGGGCTGCTTCTCGGTGAGAGTTGTATTTCACCACAGCCATATTCTTTAGGTCGGATGAAAGGACTGGCATAGAGGGAAACTGTATCTACTCTGGCTGTCATTTCTCCGTCACCAAGTTATGGCCATTGTCACACACGATCATGCCTGGCTGAATGTTCAGCGGTGAGAGCACAGATCTGCCTGCTCTGTTACAGCTTTCAACAACTCTGCAGCAGTGTGCAGTTTGTCACCTAAGCATATCATCTTCAGCAAAGCCTGTTCCAGCGCGCGATCTGGACCAGGGACCGCCCACCTCCTGATGTCTAGCACGGCCATAGTGAATTCATGGCTGCGCCCACAAACATGCTGCTGCCGCCGCTCGTTACTGGGTAACACAGTTCCATCGCCACCCCAGCTGCCACAGCCCCCTCCGCTTCCGTAGCCCCCTGCAGCCACAGCCCCCTGCTGCCACAGCCCCCTGCAGCTACAGCCCCCTGCTGCCACAGCCCCCTGCAGCCACAGCCCCCTGCTGCCACAGCCCCCTCCCGCTTCCACAACCCCAGCCGCCTCCGCTGCCTCAGCCCCAGCCGCCTCCGCAGCCCCCAGCCAGTGTGGCCCCGCTTCCTGCCTATTGTGGGTCAAGAATAAGAGGCAAGCAAGTTTTCTTTTTACTATTTCCCACCTCTAAAACTTGGGTACGTCTTATGGTCCGGTGCGTCTTATAGTCCGAAAAATACGGTATATATTTTTACATCTCTTCAAATGTGTATTGGAGTGCGTCGTAATTTTTGCCAGCCCTTGAAATTGCTGCATATATGGAATAACAGTATAGCAGACCCACTCTTTAATAAAGGGAAGGACAAGTCAAATAGATTCTATATTCTAGAATATTACCTGTCTTTTGTGAAAATCTGAGGTATCGCAGTATGGATAGCATATTACGCCGATCCAGCCAGGTGTTATTGCCTTATACTGCGTGCTGCTGGTGCTGCCGAAAAAAAATAAAAATCTATTCTATTCCCTATCGATAATGCTGTTACATGCATTTACAATAGGGACAGATGCTGCTAGGTGAGTGTTCATTCTGGTCGCATAAACCTCTTCCACAGTCCATAACTTTTTTTTATTATTTCTTTGGCCTTATATACGTCATTACCCTGGAAAGAATGTTTCTTGTCATTTTAGCTTGGTTATTGTATGTTTTATTGTCAGTCCATAAAAGTGGCGTAATACTCTGACAACATTGTTCACAGATATGCTATTTGTCAGCGACCAAATATGAATAGGTGTGAACACATAACTGCCATACTTTAAATAGAGTATAATATTTGACACTCTCCCAAAAATTTCTTTATTATTATGGCAGTAATATGAGATCATGTCTGATGGCCACGGTTTCAGTCAGTCGCCTAATAGTATGGTATTTGTCAGCGACCAACTGTGAATAGCTTTGAACACACAACTGCTATACTTTAAATGAAGTATAATATTTGACATGCTCCCAAAAATTTCTCTATTATTACGGCAGTAATATGGGATCACGTCTGATAGCCACGGTTTCAGTCAGTCGCCTAATAGTATGGTATTTGTCAGTGACCAAGTGTCAATATTTTGGAACAACAAACCCCTGGCAGACTTTAAATGGAATGTAATATCTGACACGCTCCCAAAAATTTCTGTATTTTTATGGCAGTAATATGGGATCACGTCTGATGGCCACAGTTTCAGTCAGTCGCCTAATAGTATGGTATTTGTCAGCGACCAAGTGTCAATAGTTTGGAATAACATACACCTGGCAGACTTTAAATGGAGTATAATATCTAACATGCTCCCAAAAATTTCTGTATTATTACGGCAGTAATATGGGATTACGTCTGATAGCCACGGTTTCAGTCAGTCGCCTAATAGTATGGTATTTGTCAGTGACCAAGTGTCAATAGTTTGTAACAACATACACCTGGCAGACTTTAAATGGAGTGTAATATCTGACACGTTCCCAAAAATTTCTGTATTATTATGGCAGTAATATGGGATCACGTCTGATGGCCACAGTTTCAGTCAGTCGCCTAATAATATGGTATTTGTCAGCAACCAAGTGTCAATAGTTTGGAATAACATACACCTGGCAGACTTTAAATGGAGTGTAATATCTGACACGTTCCCAAAAATTTCTGTATTATTATGGCAGCAATATGAGATCACGTCTGATGGCCACAGTTTTAGTCAGTCGCCTAATAGTATGGTATTTGTCAGCAACCACGTGTCAATAGTTTGGAACAACATACACCTGGCAGACTTTAAATGGAGTGTAATAGTATGGTATTTGTCCACGACCAAGTGTGAATAGGTTCAACAAAACACAGCTGGCTAAAGAGCAGTGACGAGCATGCTCGCTCATCACTAGTATTTACTTATCCTTTCAGAATATTGCGCTCTGGGGTCTGTTTCACTCTCACCCATTTGCCATATAGGGGAGAATTATGTGGCTCTCCCAAAAATGGGAGCTGTATTTAGGTGAGAAATACCTCATCATCAAGCAAGACACTGATAATGTTACCATTAACACAGGTATTAATATTGACCCAATATTCCTACACAAGGCAGCATCACAGAGAGGGAACCATCACACACATTCTACATAATGCATTGATTTTCAGGCGTAGCTGTCATAGTGACACATCTATGAAGCATTCCTAGTGTTAAAGGGCATTGACGGGGTTAATGTCCGCATCCCTGGTGGAGATTGTGGATCATGTATATAGATCACTGGTAACTCTGACCTAACAGGGAGCACAGACAGTAGATCATGTTTCTAGCTTTGTGTTGTAGTTCGAGTTACTTATGTTTATTATTTCATATTATTATTTATTGTATCTCCATAAATCAGGTTGTACCAGCTCTGCAGCCCAGCGATGTCTCTGAATGACCTTGATACTTAGTTTGCTCATGTTTCAGCTTAGACCACTATTTTGAGTTTTTGCATGCTACATGAGCACAGTTTGTGCTACTGGAACTGTAAAGGAGATAATCCCTGGGGTAACATTTAACGCAAATGGTATTTCACTTTTACAAATGCACAAGGCAAACAGTAGAACCTATTACCATTGTGCCATGTGTTTTCCTTTCCGAAAGATTGTACAGGAAATTGTAAATAACGCTTGTAAAGTAAATGCAGAAATCTATAGGTGTGTCTGTATGCTTGGTTAAAACATAGCAATGACACGGAGCAAGAAGATGGATTTTCAAAAACCATGTGTTATGTAGTCACACTTAGGTATTGAGAACATGGTTGGCCACTGTGATTTGGGCCATAAAGCATACAATAAATTTTGTTCTATTGTTGTCACTATACTGCCATTGTGTGATGGAATTTTTTGGCATCACTTTATTCAAATTGTCCATCTTTTGCTAGGAAACTTTGTGTACTGTCAGTGATATACTATGTTGTCAAATATATTTTGTATGCATTGTGTGTTACTTGATAGAAAATTTTTAAACCTTCCAATGCCAGGCTATTAATGTTATATTTAATCCTGTAAATCAGGCATTTAGTAACATAGTAACATGGTTAATTAGGTTGAATAAAGACCTAGGTCCATCCAGTTCAACCTTTCTCCCCCAACTATCCTCCCTACACTAATTTACTAACTTACTGAGACTAGGCCTCACAAATGTATTATTACCATTTTTATTATTGATGCACTATTACAATTAAAAATGAACCCGTTTATATATTTTTTTTTAATTAGTTTTATATTTTGTATTACTCTTGTGATTCTAATAATGGTATTACTAGAATCCCTATGCCTAAATCTGTTGATCCAGAAGAAGGCAAAAACCCCAGGACACATTCAGCCAGTTTGCATCACGGGAAAAATTCCTTCTTGACCCCGAGAAAAGGCGATCAGTCCTGGAACCCTGGATCAAACCTAATTATGATACTAGTTATGTAATTACTATTATGGTATTAAATGTACTTCTATAGGTGTAACATTTTTTCTAATTTACCTATTACCCACAATGCTATGTGCATCGAGGAAATCATCCAGCCCTTTTTTGAAAGCTGTTTTAGTGTCTGCCATCACTACCTCTTGTGGTAGGACATTCCACAGTCTGACTGCTCTGACTGTAAAGAACCCTTTCCTGTTTAGGTGACGGAATCACCTTTCTTCCACCCATAATGAGTGCCCCCTGGTCCTTAGTATGGTCTTTGGAAGGAATAAGTCATGTGCTAGTCCTTTGTATTGACCACACATATATTTATACATGTAAATGAGATCCCCTCTGAGGTGTCGTTTTTCTAAGCTATACAAGCTCAACTTTTCCAACCTCTCATCATATGAGAGGCCTTCCATCCCTTGTAATAATCTAGTTGCCCGCCTTTGACCTGATTCTAACTTCTTAATATCCTTTTTAAAATGTGGAGCCCAAAACTGGATCCCATATTCCAGATGTGGCCTCACCATTGATTTATAAAGTGGTAACAATACCTTGGGATTGGGGGAATTTATTTATCTTTTTATGCATCCTAAAATCTTGTTTGCTTTTGCAGCTGCTGCTTGACATTGAGTACTGCTGCTGAGATTACATGTAACCATGGGAAGCGGCTTATCCCTTCTATCTACTGATATACTGGCCTAGGGTAAGCATTGTCACTTGCCATCCTCCTCTACTGTGTTTTTTTCTATATGCCCCAATGGGGGGTTGTTTTCTCTACTGTCTATTGGACCTTTATGGCCGAAGTACCTACTAGTGATTGAATAATTTGAATACTGCCATAGTCCACAGTCTATTTGCAGAGCTTTACTCAGTGGAGTTTTATTGCCACAGTGAGGGGTTCAGGGGATTCATGGGTGCAAGCTATATTTATTGATGCGTGATTACTATTTTGGCATGTATCCCCCTGTAATCTCCATCCCCCCCTAGTACTGCCAGTACCCGCTGCTATTTGATTCTAGCCCTCTTGCACATGTCTTTTTATTATGTGTCTTGTCTTGTCTCATATTCTGTGTTAATAAAATTTATACATTTTTTATCTCTAAACAAAAGCTCCATTCTCTCTTTTTGTGGTATATATATTTATACATGTAAATGAGATCCCCTCTGAGGTGTCGTTTTTCTAAGCTAAACAAGCCCAACTTTTCCAACCTCTCATCATATGAGAGGCCTTCCATCCCTTGTAATAATCTAGTTGCCCGCCTTTGACCTGATTCTAACTTCTTAATATCCTTTTTAAAATGTGGAGCCCAAAACTGGATCCCATGTTCCAGATGTGGCCTCACCATTGATTTATAAAGTGGTAACAATACCTTGGGATTGGGGGAATTTATTTATCTTTTTATACTTCCTAAAATCTTGTTTGCTTTTGCAGCTGCTGCTTGACATTGAGTACTGCTGCTGAGATTACATGTAACCAGAATACCCAAGTCCTTCTCCTGTTCTGTAGTCCCGAGTATACTCCCATTTAATGTATATGCAGCAGTAGGATTACTCCGTCCTAGGTGCATTACTCTACATTTATCTGCATTAAACCTCATCTGCCAAGTGTTTGCCTATTCAGTCAACTTATCCAGATCGTTCTGCAATATCGTAATGTCAAGATCAGATTTTAATATCCTACATAGTTTGGTGTCGTCAGCAAAAACTGACACTTTACTCTCAATCCCATCCCCAAGGTCATCAATAAAGAGGTAAAAAGAATCGGTCCTAGCACAGATCACTGCGGCACCCCACTGGTGACTACATCCCATTTACAGAACGTACCTTTTATGACAACTCTTTGTTTCCTGTCATTTAGCCAATTCCTTACCCATATGCATATAGTTCCCCCAGGTCCTTGCTTCTGTAGCTTCAGTATAAGGCTGTTATGTGGTACAGTATCAAATGCCTTTGTAAAGTCCAGGTCAATCACATCAGCTGCATTACCAACATCCAGATTTGCACTTACCCCCTCATAGAACCCCAACATGTTGGTTAGACACAAACTATTTTTTTATGAATCCATCCATACTGATTATCATTTATTATATTTTTCTCTGCGATATATCTCTGCAGGTCATCTCTTATGATGCCCCCAAAAACTTTGCACACTACCGATGTCAGATTTAATGGATGGTAGTTGCCTAGATCCACCTTCTTACCTTTCTTAAATATTGGTACCACATCGGCTATCCTCCAATCCTGTGGCACTACCCCTGTTACAAGGGAGTCTAAGAATATGAGATACAGCGGTTTGTTAATTACTGAGCTCAATTCCCTCAGTATCCGTGGATGAATACCATCTGGGCCTGGGGATTTGTCAATGTTTAATTTGCTCAGACGCAGGTGTACTTCTTTTTGTGTTAAACTAGTTATATTAGGTGGTGAACTTTGATTTTTGCCCCGTTGAAAGATCCCTGGAACAGACGGTTTGTTGGTGAACATGGATGAAAAGTGCCTGTTTAATATCTCAGCCTTTTCTTTGTTCACTATAATTATCTTGTTATTATCATCTTTTAAGGGGCCGATACCATCTGATTTTTTCTTTTTGGCATTGATGTATGTATAAAAAATGTTGTGATTATTTTTACTGTCGCTGGCGATTTGTAGCTCTGTAGATAATTTTGCTAGCTTGATTTCTTTTTCACATTTCTTATTTAGGTCTTTATACTCCTGAAATGCTATTTCTGTATTCTCAGCCTTCAAGATTTTGAAAGCCCTTTGCCTTATTAAACTTTGTACTGTCTTATTTATCCATAATGGTTTCTTTTTATTTTTGGACATTTTATTACCAGAGGGTATACATTTTCTACAGGATTCTAGTATATCCTTAAACAAGCCCCATTTACGTTCGGTATCCCCAGTTACCATGGCCTGGTCCCAGTCTACTCGATTAAGCTCTTCCCTTAATTTGTTGAAATCAGCTTTCCTAAAGTTCCAAGTTTTTGCATTTCCTTTTTGAAATGTTTTATTGAATATTACATTGAAACTTACCATATTATGGTCACTGCTTCCCAAATGCTCCCTGACCCGTAGATCTGAAATTGTATCTGGTCTATTTGACAGAACCAGATTCAGCAGATTATCTCCCCTGGTTGGTTCATCTACCAGCTGAGAGAGGTCATTGTCTTGAATAGTGATGAACGAGCATGCTCGCTACTGCTCGGTGCTCTCCCGAGCATCTCGCTACTGCTCGAGATGCTCAGCGCTCGCCGAGTATTTCTGGGGTTCCTCGGTGGGTGCTCGGGTCTAAAGAGAACCAAAAAAAGCAGGGATTGTCTGCCACACACTGTAATGCCGCAGCCATGTTGGTTGTGGCATTAGAGTGATTTGCTGGCTGCACAGCGTCATCAGGTCTATATCAGACCTGGCACCGCCGTGCTCGTCACAGTCCACAATATATTATACACATATCCATCTCAACTAACAGTCCTTCTGAGGACTAATCCAGCTATCAGGCAATGTAGGGAGAGGTGCTGCTGAGCTAGGGAGAGATTCGGTTGTTTATTAGTTAGTGTAGGTATTCTACAAGATTCTCTACATATCCATCTCAACTAACAGTCCTTCTGAGGACTAACCAGCTGCAGAAATATCAGTGCTAGGCAGGCAGGCAGGGTATATAGCAGACTGCAGTGCACATAGCAAGAGGGTCCATTCCATATTTGTAGAAATAGGCCAAGGTATCAGGGGCCAGGAATATATTTTTTTTATCTTAATCCTGATTATTTGCTTAAAAAGCAATCCAGAGAACACCGTTTTTCTGCTCCATTTGCTTGTTGGCACTGCAGAATACAGCCAGGTCCTTTCCATATTACAGCGCTAAAAATCCAGCTATTTAAAACTGTGGTGTGTCCGTCACCTGGATCTCATATAATTGTGCTGAAAATTCTGCCATTTCTGGCCTCCATTAAAATTTTGTTTCAGTGTGTCAGCGAAGTTCTTGACACCAGTTTGCAGTTAAAACTAGTTACCTACAGGCCAGCTATTTAAAACTGTGGTTTGTCCGTCACACGGATCACATATAAGTTTGCTCCAAATTCAGCCATTTGTAGTGAGCGTGGAAGATATTGTCCTCCATTTAAAATGGGCAAGGTGATGGTGATGGTGCATGCAGAGGCCGAGGCCGTGGGCTAGCTGAAATTGTGCCACAACAAACACCCACATCTTCTCGCTCTACCTTCCTGTCCCAATTAATAGGGGACCGCAGAACACCACTATTGAACACAGAGCAGTATGAAAAGGTTATTGGTTAGATAGCAGATAATGCTTCCAGTCATTTACCCACCACCACCACCCTGTCTTCCACACGGTCAAGTCTCAGTAGCCATGAGTCTAGACCGCATATTCCTCACCCTGATCCTCCTTCCTTCCACCATGCTGAGTGCCCAGAGACAACTGATCTCACACTTGGACACTCCGAAGAGCTGTTCACTTTTCCATTTATAGATTCGGGCCTTTCGCCTGGTCCACTTGAAGCGGGTCAAGACGAGATCGCATGTAGCAATGCCCAAATATTTGAGCAGCTGCGGTCATATGAAGTCAACGGTGGGAAAGTGTCACGAAGTGGATGATGATGAGACACAATTGCCAGAAAGTCAGGTGGAGGACCAGGGTGCGGAAGTGGAAGACGAGGTGGTGGATGATATAGTCACTGACCCAACCTGGCAGGAGGACATGCAGAGCGAGGACAGCAGCACACAGGGGGAGGGAAGCAGAGCATTCCAACAGGCAGGAAGAAGCAGTGTGGTGGCCGCAGACAGAAGGCGGGCAACCGTTCTCCGTAACACCAACATGACGGAAGTTGCCAGTACAACTGTTAGGTCTTCCCGAGTCTGGTTGTTTTTTAAAGACTCTGCCGATAACCCCAAAAAGGCCATTTGCACCACCTGCCAGGCCAGCATCAGCAGGGGTAGCAAAACTACCAGCCTGACCACCACCAGAATGATCAGGCATATGGCAGCAAAGCACCCGACTTTGTGGGCCGAACCCCAGGGTCCAGGAACAGTGTCTGAGGGTGACACCACTGCTTCTTCCGCTCTTGTGCATACAAGCGAATCCCCTGTCCACGTGAGGATGCCTCCTGCCCTGCAACTGTCGTTGCACACTCTCAACTAGCACCATCAGCAAGCACGTCTTTGTCCCAGCGCAGCATTCAGTTGTCCATACATCTTGTCCATGTCCTTGGAACGCAGGTGCAAATACACAGCCAATGCCCCACAGGCCACACTACTAAATTCACACATTTTGCGACTGCTTGCGCTCTAAATGTTGCCTTTTAGGCTCGTGGAGACGGAAGCTTTCCGCAACCTGATGGCGGTGGCCGTCCCTCGGTACTCGGTCCCCAACCAACACTATTTCTCCCGGTGTGCCGTCCCCGCATTACACAAGCACATGTCCCACAACATTAGCCGTGCCCTCAACAATGCTATTTCTTTTTCTTACACATTCCTCACATGTAATAAAACTGTCAAACAGTTGCAAATCATGCACACGGGAGCAATTCAACCATATCACGGAGCAGCTATAAATACTCGGAGCTCGGCCCAAGCATACTCGGACAGAACATACTCGCTCAACACTAGTGACAGTCATTACTGGTTGGTGACACTTCTAGACCCACGCTACAAGGAGAACTTTATATCTCTTATTCCTGAGGCGGACAGGTCTACAAAAATGGGGCATGTACCAGAAGGCCCTTGTTGCGGAACTATTAAAAAAATTCCCATCTGAAAACGTTGGCGGCAGAGGTCACAGTTCGTTGGACAACCAAGGAGTACAGGCGAGAGAGACACAACTCCAATCCAGCAGAGGCAGGGGAACACTGTCAAAGTTCTGGGACAGTTTTCTCAGACCCTCCCATCGCACAAGCCCTGAGGCGCGGGGTACTCTCACAAGGAGTGCAAAGTTTGGGAAGATGCTGATGGCATACCTTGCCGACCGTACAAATGTCCTCCGTGATTCCTCTCTGCCTTATAATTATTGGGTATCCAAGCTTGACACGTGGAATGAACTGGCTCTCTACACCTTGGAGGTCCTGGCCTGCCCTGCCGCTAGCGTTTTATCAGAGCGGGTTTTTAGTGCCGCTGGTGGAATTATAACTGATAAGCGCATCCGCCTGTCAACTGAAAATGCTGACAGGCTAACTCTTATAAAAATGAACAAGGGCGAGATTGGGCCAGACTTCTCAACAACACCGAATGATAGCAGCGTAACATAAACTCAAATCCAGTTTCTTTTTTTGGGAGGTGTATTCCCATGCACCTTTTCATACCCACACATGGGTATACGCTTCCTGATTTTGGCTATTTGCTCTTGTGCTCCTCCTTCTCCTTCTCCTCATCCTCCACCACCATATCACCAGGGTGACAGTGGTCCGTGATGCAACACCCACATAATTGTTTGAAAGGGTGTTTATGATGCCCGTAAAAAAAAAAATTATACAGTATGTTCATGTATACCCCTCAGGGGTAAATGTTTGTCAGCCCATACACTTAGTGCATGGGCATTCCAAGTATAGGAGACCCGCTTCTTTCTTAAGGGAACATTTTTTTATGAGGCCCTCCTTCACGTCTTTTCCAAGGTGCATTGGAGTGCCTACCAATTTTTGGTAGCCTTTGCATTCACTGCATAGGCCAACACATTGGGAGACCCACTTCCTAATAATAGGAACATTTTTTATTGAGGCCTTCTACGTCTCTTCCAAGGGGCATTGGAGTGCCTCCAAATTTTTGGCAACCCTTGCATTCACTGCATAGGCCAACACTATGGAAGACCCACTTCTTAATAATGGAAACATTTTTCATGAGGCCCTCTACGTCTCTTCCAAGGGGCATTGGAGTGCTCTCAATTTTTGGCAGCCCTTGCATTCACTGCATAGGCCAACACTATGGGAGACCCACTTCCTAATAATAGGAACATTTTTTCATGAGGCCCCCTACATCTCTTCCAAGGGGTATTGGAGTGCCTCTCAATTTTTGGCAGCCCTTGCATTCACTGCATAGGCCAACACTATGGGAGACCCACTTCCTAATAATGGGAACATTTTTTCATGAGGCCCTCTATGTCCCTTCCAAGGGGCATTGGAGTGCCTCCGAATTTTTGGCAACCCTTGCATTCACTGCATAGGCAAACACAATGGGAGACCCACTTACTAATAATGGGAACATTGTTTTCAGGAGGCCCTCTGACCCCCACGTCTCTTCCAAGGGGCATTGGAGTGCCTCCAAATTTTTGGCAACCCTTGCATTCACTGCATATGCCAACACTATGGGAGACCCACTTCCTAATAATGGGAACATTGTTTTCTGGAGGCCCTCTGACCTCCACGTCTCTTCCAAGGGGCATTGTAGTCTGGCTGGCGGGCTGGACTTGTAGTCAGGCTAGCAGCGGGACCTGAGGGCTGAAGAAGAGTATCACATACAAAGCTACAACCTTGCACGGGCACCTCCATATTGGAGAAGGTGCCTTTTATAGGGGAAGTCCTCCGGCCATTGGCCGGGGACTTTTTAGGACGGCGCACGTGGCCCCTTTAAGAGGGAGGGAGCGCGCGTGCGCACGCCCTAAGCACAGAGCCAGGGAAGCTGCAGGGAGGCCAGAAGACACCGGAGCAGGACCGCGGCGGTAAGGGGGATGGCATCTCTGCCGGGCAGGAGGCAGAGACGCCGATGCTACAGGCTTTATGACTTTCAGAGTCCCTCCTTCATAAATGGATGGAGGGACTCTGGAAAACAGGATGTGTCTGATCATGTCTCACACACCACATGGCCAGATAAGGTTGTAAATGTTAAAATGACATTTCCCTGTGAATGCATTTGTCACGGTTGAAAGCAATACAAAAGTGCAAAAACTCATTAAAAATGCTATGTGTGAATATAGCCCAAGGTGTGGAGGAGTATTTTTGGTTATTTATTTTGCCTTATATACAAGTCACTACCCTGGAAAGGATGTTCCTTAACATATTTCCCAGGAAAATCCATTTTGGTTTTGTTTTTGTATGTTTTATTGTGAGTCCGTAAAAGTGGCGTAATACCTCTGACAACGTTGTTGACAGCAGTGACCTGTGAGTCAGAAATGCTTCCAGGGGTCTTCCCCATGCTGTTCCCATGTCATTTGAGCACTGTTCCCATTGATTTGGCAATTTTTAGGCCCTCTGCAGACCACTGGGGGGAGCCGCCTGAAAAATGCTCGAGTTTCCCATAGACTTACAATGGGCTCATTGCTCAGGTCGAGCACCCGAGCATTCCAATTTGCTCGACCCGAGCATCGAGCATCCAAGCATTTTAGTGCTCGCCCATTACTAGTCCGGAACTGCAGACTTTTTCTTCCTGGGTCTGATTAGTCACACCATGGTGACAATTGTGCTACATCAACAGTTAATGTTGATTCCTAAAGAGAAATATAGATATTTTTTGTGGATAGCGTGGTCCCACAGAGTTTGCCATAGTCCCACCAGAGTTGGACACATTCCGCTATGTGGATCACAGTAAATAATTTTTTGCAACCTGAACAGGACTGTTTTACTGAGAGGCCTCATTTAGAATTATAGAGCATCTTACCAGTAACAATAGGATATTGATCCAGGCAACTAGACTGGAAGTTTAGGAAGAAGGCAAGGAAATAAGGAAGTTTTGATCAGCAATAACTATCCAGCTGGAGAATTCTTAGATGGGAGTTTGTAGGGCGTCCTCATAAGTCCTGCTTTATATGAGTAACTTTGTGTCAAATAAGGATTTTGTTGAGACTGCAGTAAGATGCTTTGTTCTATATTAATCACGGTAATTTTTTTCTCATGCATGTTTTTACATGTGTGAATCTCGTTTGTCTGTTCGCTTTTAGATTTTTGGAATAAAAGTTTATTTGTTTTCTGGGGTTATATGTTAGTATACTTTTCTCCTCAGAACAGTTGTATTATATTAGAAAAATTGTTGAATACTGCTGCATTACAATAAATATATTGTATTGTCTGTGATTCCATATCAGTGCTAGTCCTTTTGTTAAAATTTGTCTGTGCTAGCCACTTTGTTTAACCCCTTTCTGACATAGGCCGTACTAACACGTATCTGCGTCCTAGGCCTATTGGACTACATACGTATTAGTACGGCCTAGCTTTTATGCGGCACAGCGACTTCGTTCGCGGTGATCACATTAAATTTCTGGGGCTATCTTACCTTAGGGTAGATGCCGTCGTCATCCTGGGGGGTGTCGCCACCCCCCCACAACCATGATCGCTGTGATTGGCTGTTTAATTCTGAACAGCCAGTCACAGCATTTCTCAATGTTTCGCGCAATCAGATTACCGGAAACAGTGATGTGCAGCCTAGGATCGGTGCTCTTAAGGTGCTAGGCTGTTGCCTAGCAACGCCAGCCCTCTCCCCAACCCGCTCTGATCGGTGCGATCGCCGATTACATCGATCGCACCGATCAGAGCACGACCGCGGGGTGACCGGCTTGTGACCTGCCTGTCACTGCCCCATGACCCCCTGTTAAGTGTGCAGAGGCCCCAGCCAGCTCTGATTGGAGCAATCGGTGATGACATCGATCGCTCCAATCAGAGTGCCTGACCATAGGTGATCGGGCGGTCATGGGACGGTGACTGGCTTGAGACCTGCGGGCACCGCTCCATGACCCCCAGTGATGTCTGCTCAGGCCCCAGCCAGCTCTGATTGGAGCGATCGATGAGGATATCGATCGCAACAATCAGAGTGCCTGACCGGGAGGTGAACGGGTAGTGACTGGCCTGTGATCTGGCTGTCACCACCCTATCACCCCCCTGTGACCACCCTGCAGCTCCTCACAGTTGGTGAGGATTTCTACAGAGCGGTCACACACTGATCTGCACTGTGATGGGCCTTGTGGTGCCACAGAAGCACCTGTGACACCACAAGACCTTTCTCTTACCTGCTCCAGTCGCTGCTCCTGCTGGGTCTGCTGCTCCAATCGCCTGGATCTCCTGGTCCAGTCTCCTGCTGCTGCTGGGCTCCTGCTATAAGCTGCTCCGGACTTCTCCTGCTGGTGATCCTGCTCCAGAGCCTGCTCCTGCTGCTGATCTGCTGCTGAAAGAAGAACAGAGAAGACTTTGGTAAGTCCATCTCTGATCTCCTCTTATCCACCCCAATCCCCTCCACCCCCCTATTTTTACCCCCCTTCCAACCCTAATCCCCCTCCCCCTAGTTCTTTTTTTCGTGCGTCCTGCAGCGGCCAAGCACTGACCAGTGACTACGTCAATGATCAATGTCCGTGCTCGCTACTTTACAGGCCTTTTTTTCATCCTTGTCCATCCCCCCTCACTTTGCACCACCTGCATGCATCCAGCTGACAAAACCACCAATCAGTACTCACGCTCGCTACTTTACACATTTTTTCCCACTAACCATTTTTCTTTTGTAGAGGGTGGTCCCGCTGTCCGATTGTGCGCAGTGCTGGGCCTTGCAGTGCCACAAAAGCCTGTGACACCACAATCGCCGCTCCTGCTGCTGCTACAGAAGACATCTTATAGAAGACATCAGACAGAAGACAACAGTAAGTAAGATTTTTTGATCCCTCTTCATCCACGCCAATCCCCCTCTTCCCCCTTCCCATCCTCCTTTCTGCCATCGCTCGACTTTTGTCAGGTTTTTTCGTGCTTCCTACAGCGGCCGAGCGCTGACCAGTGACTACGTGACTGATCAACGTCCGTTCTCCTGCTTTCCAGGCCTTTTTTTTCGTCCCTGTCCATCCCCTCCCCCACTTAGCACCACCTGCATGCATCCAGCTGAGAAAATCAACGATCAGCTCTTGCGCTCGCTACTTTACACTTTTTTTCCCACTTACTTTTTTCTTTTGTAGAGGGCGGTCACACTGTTCGATTGTGCGCCGTGCTGGGCCTTGCAGTGCCACAAAAGTCTGTGACACCACAATCGCCACTCCTGCTGCTGCTACAGAAGACATCTTACAGAAGACATCTGACAGAAGATAACTGTAAGTAAGATTTTTTGATCCCTCCTCAACCACCCCAATCCCCCCCTTCCCCCTTTCCCATCCTCCTTTCTGCCATCGCTCGACTTTTGTCAGTTTTTTTCGTGCTTCCTGCAGCGGCCGAGCGCTGATCAGTAACCACAGATCACTGATCCGCACTCGTGCTCGCTGTTTTACACCCCCCCTCCTTTGCACCACATCCGTGCACACATCCAGCAGCCGACGAGCGTTGATCAATGACGTAGGTCACCGATCCGCATTCGTGCTCGCTGTTTGCACCACCTACGGTTGTTCCTTTTTTTTATTTTTTTTCAGAAAAAAAAAAGTTTACACTAAGCACGCTGACACACACACTCTAAATAAAGTACTGACACACACGCACCACATACATAAATTAAAAAATGTTCCGCTCATCCCAAACTCGCTATTCAGCGGAGGAAGCATACGCTTTTCTTGCCTCCGACACTGACAGCGAGGGAGAGGATCCCACTTTTCTTTATTTTTCCGACTCCTCGTCGTTGTCCTCCTCTTCCTCCTCTTCTTCCTCCTCCTTTTTCTCCTCAGATGCTGCTGAACTGCTCCGCAGTTGTCCCAGGAGAGAAGATGAACCAGCGCCCCCTACTACTGACCCCGTATGGACCTCGCCCCCTGAAAATTATGAGCCACTGATTTCTGATTTCGTAGCGGAATCAGGAATGAAGTTTGACACCACCGGCCTCATAGAAATAGACTTTTTCAAAGTCTTTTTCTCTGATGATTTTGTAGACCTCATGGTTGGCCAAACTAATTTGTACGCTCATCAATTTTTGGAACAAAACCCCTCTTCATCATTTTCGAGCTGGTCTCCTGTAGACGCAGTAGAAATAATGACGTTTTGGGGCCTGGTCCTTCATATGGGGATCCTGAAGAATCCAGAAGTTCAGCAATACTGGAGTGTTGACGTTTTGTATAACACTCCAGTGTTCTTCATGCTTATGATCCGGACACGTTTTGAGGCCATCCACAAGTTCTTGTGACGCGCCCCCTGGGCCATATTCGTTAGTGGGAATATCCGGAGCCGGATCAGATGGGGGTTGTAGTCTTCCGAGTGGCTGTGACCCGGTCCGTGCCCAGGGTGTCAAACTCAGTTGTATGTGGCAGTCCTACAGATGTTATAAGTTCTTTATTGTCGACTACGCCACCCGTTGTATTGCGGTCACTATGGCCGCCGCTGCAGCAGGGTCCGCTGAGGCTGGTGGTGTAGGTGCAGCTTGTGATGGTATAACCCCCAACGGGTGGGGTATAGCCTCAGGGGATCAGGTGCAGAGGATGGGAGTTGTGGTGATGCAGTGTAGACGGCAATCAGAGACAGAGTCGGGTTATGCAGTTTAGGTTGTTTTACTCACTGCTGATGTTCTGGTCACTCCAGCTTCGAGTGACCTCCCGAGCCGTGCTGCGTCCACCAGGTTCTGGATCTAGCCAACTCCCAAATAAGTCCGGAGCGTGACCCTGAGCTCTCCTTCAGTCCTTTCTCTGGCCGTCCCCACTATTGATCCACCCAGGTCCAGCTCCCTCGGGCCTTCTGTTGGGACACCCTTGGCCTTGGGTTCCCTGACCCTCCTCGTGGTATGCCTTCGTGGTGGATGTGGTGGGTGACCGTGGCAAACGCTGCCCACGGTCTCCGGTCTCTGGCTGGGGAATGTTTTTACCCCCACCAGCTTGGGTTCCGGTACCCTGATGCCGACTCTTCACCCGGGGATTTAGTTTGGGGTCTTAGAGTCCTTTTCTTCTGTGCCTCTGAGTCTCTCTCTCTCTCCTCTCTCACTCTGGGTCTCTCTTCTCCTCTGCTCCTGACTTTCTCTCTGCAACTGACCCTGTTCTTAGTTGGTGCCCACCTTATATACACCCTCTATGTGTGAGCTCAGGCGACCAGCACCCAATGAGCTCCTATCTTTACTCAGGCTGCTCCCCCTATCTGCCCCTACACTACTTGGGATGTTCCACCCCCCTCCCACTCCAGCCAGGAACAGACTCAGTCGTACCTGCACATTTCTAAGTGGGAGTACCGTCGGTCTGCTCCTCGGAAATGGGATGTGTGTAGTGCATGCAGCCTACCGAGCTCAGATCCACACTCCATCCTTACCCGGGAGTGGAATATCACACCTCTGGATTGAGGTGCAATACCCCTGTAGCAGCCGAATCCTCAGGGTGCTACACTTGCATTGCAACGATACACATTGCATTGTTTACACAAGGTACATCTGTTATGATCTGCAACATGAACTAAGGAAAGATAGGGGAAAGCTGTCCCTACAGTAAGACTAAGCTGAATCCCTACGATGTAGTGGGCTGCCGGTTCCTAGTGAACAGACCCGCCTTAGTCCTTGGCTAGTCTGAACGAAAACCTATAGAATTAAGGGAGGGGTCCCTAAAAGGACTAAGGACTGGGACAAAAATGGGACACCTCCAAAACAGAAGTTGTTGCAGAACACAAAAGACAAACTGACAAAAAGTACTAGAGGTCCCAGAGGACCAAGTGAACTTGACAGAGAAAGGCACAGAAGCACCTGGCTAGAGAGACAGTCAAACACTGAAGTCCAGCAAAGCCAGAAGGGCGGAGCTGGAATATATAGGCAGATGGTCACGTGACCGCAAAACACAAGATAGAAAAAACTAACAGGAGGGTTCTAACAACATCGACAAATGAACAGGCCACATGATGCTCTATTTGCTCAACGCTTTGATCTAGGCTGGGTTATCATAGGTGATGTCTGCATGGAAAGCATGAAGAGACCTGCAAGGATCTTCTCATTTAAGACTCATGTCTCGCTAAATGGTTGCAACACTCACTCTCAACCATGCCCACATCATTACTGGGTGAAAGAGAAGCCGAGTAACTGTAAGGGGCAGCAAGAAAACCCTAACATAAAAACGTTCCCGTCATGTGATGACAACCTTGGAGCAATGGCGTTCAATTGTTCAAGTGAAGATAACCGGCTGGTACCTGCGAGAGAAGACAGTGGAAACTATCTCAGGTTCCTACGCCACAAAGACAATGACATCCACAACGAGGTCATAGACTACCGGACGAAGTTGCATGTCTTTGGGAACAGCCCTCACCTGCAGCAGCAATCTGTGGACTGAAACAGACAGCCCAGGAAGGTGAGAGAGAGTATGGATCTGATACTCCTCTATCTGTGGAGAAGAACTACTATGTTAATGATGTGCTTAAATCTCTACCCACAAGTGAAGAGACAATTGATCTGCTCTCTGAAGCACAGGAAATGTTGTTAGCAGCAAACCTCAGACCTCACAAGATTATCTCCAATATCCAGGAGGTAATGAAGGCATTTCCATCTGAGGACCGTACAACGAGCTTAGAGGATCTTGATCTGGGTTCTGACGTTCCTTCTATGCAACGCAGCCTTGGTCTGCTCTGGGACATTAAACAGGACACTTTCGCATTCCAGGTGTCAGTCTGCATTAAACCCTTCACCAAATTAGGAGTCTTACCTGTTGTGAACAGCACCTACGATCCTCTCGGATTTATAGCACGGATTGGAACACTCCATTTCCGTCCCTGAAGCCACAAAGGTGGGAAACATGGAAAACGTCTCCAAGGATCTTAGATCATCCCATCGCGTTCCTATCTGGCTCTGCCTTAAGGTCTCTTTCTGCCGCCCCAAGAAGAGAAGTCCACATTCTCTCTGACGCATCTACAAGGGTCATGGCTGCAGTAGCCTACTTGAAGACCTCAGAAGCCATCACAATAGTAAATTTGTCCTGGACAGGACCAAACTAGCCTCCAGGCCTGCTCACACTGCACCAAGACTTGGTCTTTGTGCTGCTGTACTAGTGGTGGGGGCTGCAGAAGTTGCCCCTGAACAGTGGCACCACATCTCCACTGACTTGCATCCAACTCACCCAGAAACAGGACTCATGGTTGCACTCAGCCTTTGTGACAACTCCTGGCTGTCGTTTCCAAGTTTTGTTCCTGAGGATCCTTGTTCTGTCAATGCTGGCAGCACATTTGAACTTGACAAACCAGTCGCTGATGGAGAAACCAGACCTGTCATCTCTACACGCTGCATACCTGTGACTCCAAAGTTGAAGGTGAGGCCTCATCTCTCTGGACTCTTCTTGAGCTGGTCACCGGTTGTGCAGGCTGGTATTCACCTGACATACACCGCCAAGTGCTTCATGGGAGAAGGCATCACATGAAGGACATTGCTTCTGGACACAGCTTACGGCGGGGAGCCTACCGCCATATTCCTCCAGCTGTGTTGGAACATTGAACTTTCTCCAGTGGATTGTGGGTTGGTGGATGTGTTTGCACTTTGCGGCTTCTCCAATCCGAACATGGGTTTCATAAGGACTCGGATTATCCGGCTGTTGAGGACTTCAGGCCTCCAACCGAAAATTGGTCTACTCTACACCAATTGGACTACAATTGTTATTGTTATATGCTTGTTTTCTTTTATCTTTCAGATCTACCATGACATCCCCAGAAGACATAACTTCAAAAGAATTATTGAAATCTAAAGATTTCAGACGGGGAGTGTTATGTTCCATGAATGGGAAATTCATGACTTATATTTGGACTCTTTGCAGTTTCCATGTATTTCTGGTTATTGCATTTCTATAAGGTTCACTTTCCTTTAGTTTGTCAATTCTCTCTCCCTGTCTCCCTCTCATGTGACTGCAGCTAACCCCTCCCTTTTTCCCTGCCTTTCCTCAGTCACCATTTTGTTACCATTAGAAGCTCAGGTGCTTTCAGCCTGTCTCAGGAAAAGTTCCTTTTTACCTGCTCCTGTATGCATTATAACAAGAATTCTTAAAGAAAACAAAGCCTCTTCTGAATTCTTCACAACATGCCTGCTTGTAGCCGAGTTAAAGCTATCTGCGACCATCGCTTCCATGTAAGTAAGATGAAGAGACAGCGTCTCAACAGCGTCCTATATTACAGCACAGTAATGGGGACAGATTACCGTCATACATCCAGATACCTTATTTGTTGACATCTTCTCTGATAGAAATGGAAATGTTCTCATCCCATTCTTCTTCATCTGGTCCAGACACCATGGTGACTTTGGACATCCACAGCTTGTCTCTGTAGACTTCCCTCTTCTCTTGTGTTCTGCAGCACATCACGACACATTGCCCTTAAAAATATCATAGTGTCATTATAATTACGCCTAAATAAAAAATATCCACTCATGCTGTGCACTAAATAAGCCTTATGCTGTGCACTTGAATAAATATTTGCTCCACTGTGCTCCCTGCCCAAGGTATTGCATGATGGGTAAGTATCTGCCGGTATTTCTCAGCATAGAGGACACCATTCATCATGATCAAATCCCCAACTCCACTGGTTGAAATGTAACCCCACCATGCTTCACTGCTGCCTACAGACACTCATTATTGTACCTCTCTCCAGCCCTTTGACAAAAATCAGCCTTCTGTTACAGTCAAATATTTCATATTTTGACTCATCAGTCTATAAAACCTGCTTTAATTTTTCTGCGGCCAAGTTCCTATGTTTTCATGCATAGTGGAGTCACTTGGCCTTGTTCCTATGTCTAAGGTATGTTTTTTTGTCACAATTCCATGAAGACCACTTCATGTCAGACTCCCCAAACAGTTGATGAGTGTAGCTGGTTCCCACTGGACCCTTCCACTTCTGAGCTGATTGCACTGCTGGACATCTCCAATTTTGCACGGAAGTACAATGTGTCTTTCATCTACTGCACTACGTTTCCTTGACTGACCACTGCGTGAATGAATGATCATACATGTTGCTATCTCTTTCTGGACTGTTTTAAAATGGCCAGTAATGAGTCCTGACCTCAATCCCATTGAAAATCTTTGGGTGAGCTGAAATCTGTCATTGGGGAAAAAAAACCTGCAAATATTCAAGAGCTTGAACAAACTACAAAGGAAGAGTGGGAGAAAATTCCAGCTTAGAAGTGTAAGAAGCTTATAGATGGCTACAAGAAACGTTTGGAGGCTGTCATCAATGTCAAAGGGTGTGCAACCAAGTATTAATTAGGGGCGCCTTATTGCTGCACATGCTGTTTATTGTTTTTTTCTTTGAAATTGCGACATGGAAGTTGAAAAACAATGTTTTATTGTTGTATTACTTTGGACCACTAATTAAAAAATCCTGAGGATATAACTTTGGTACATTTCCATTTATTTCTGAAGATATTGTACAGTCTATGAAAAAAATGAAAGGATGCCAATAGTGGTGAGCAGCACTGCAGCAGAGCTGAGGAGCGATCTACTACAAGAGGGGGCTGAATATAGAGAAGCTGAAGAGTGATGTTTTGCATGGTGGCATTGTATATAGAGGAGCTGAGTGAAGTAAATATACAGTCACATCACAATCTTTAAGATGCACCCACGCAGAAGCACTCATATTCATCCTTCCTGCTGAGAGACGCCATTGTCTTTTCATTGATTTTGGTGAAATGTGTATATTTATACAACAGTGGTGCACTTTGTGGGATGTTATTTTAATCTGTGCTGTGGCAGATTAAAGGGTTATTCCCCTAAAATGAACCTATACACTATTCACTGTGTGAACAGGGAGAGAAAAGCTGTGTGTGTGTGTGTGTGGTGAAGACAGGGAACTGAAAATGGCTGAGATCAAGCTTCAGAACAGTTTCATCCAAACAGACTAGCAAGGGGACTTCATCACTGTTAAACTGTACCTCCGCAGTAACGTGCCGGGTCTGTAGACAGCCTTGAAGAAAAGGTGGATCCAGGGCAGACAGTAGGGTGGTAGCAGGAGCTCGCTTATGTCCAAGTTCCAGGAAGATGGAGTTACCTATAGTGCTGAGTCGCACAGCAGTTATATTTATTGCTGAAATGGTGTCTGTGATCGCTGGAAATGTGCTGTTATACGTAACAGGAGAAGGAAATGGAACATGTGTCGCCTGCTATTCCCTGTATCTGAGCGTGTTTGTTAGCAAAAAGGACTTTGCATTTTCAAGCTGGTGTGGTTTTCTCATTCTGGAGTCCAAAGGGACTGGCCCCAGGTTTGGTGAGACAGAAGTGAGTATGGAAGCCTCCTCCACTGAATCACCACAGCACACACACCTAGGAACCCAAGGTCCCTCCTGTGCCTCATCTTTCTCTAGCGGACCGGGCTGCAGAAACAGTAGTACTCGCCCATGGCTATCACCCTGAGACCCATTTCAACTACTGGGAGGAGGAATAACATAACCAGGGTGGTCAAGATGAATTATTATACAGGGTAGACCATTTATATGGATACACCTAAATTAAATGGGAATGGTTCCTAATGTGCCACAAACAGGAAGTTGATATCACCAACCATTCCCATTTAATTTAATGACCCACCCTGTACATTGCATGATCATTGCAAGGGGGAGTGAAATTATAATGGAGAGATTTTATATTATTATACTATGAGAAAGGGTAATTACTGCAGCATATTCCCACTGTAAAATTAGAAATCAAGTTCTAATTGCTTACTTATTGTTAGTGACTTCATAGTTTTGTTGATATTGTGCAGCCATTAACAATAATAAACCATTTGTGATTAATTTCTAACCGAGTGCTACATGAGACCCAAACCTACAGATGGGCAGTACCATTCATTGGCCAGTGCTTTGGGTTGCCCCTCAGGCCAATAATTGCCAGCCAGCCTATGCTTACCATGCCTTGTCTTTAAGGCCAGTTGTCTCATAAGCATTAATCTTTTTAATTAAGTTCAGCCAATCAGATATCAATGAACAAGAACTAAACATCCATATACAGTATGTACCATTATTAATCTTGCAAGAAATAATATTTTATAAACATATTCTGTCAGGTTGTTTAATTTTCCTCAGGCTGGGAAGAGACCCAAAAGGCCAAATAAAATATCATGCCAAAGATTTATGTTTAATCTTGCTCTGCAATAGCAAAGATCTTCATAAAATATGCATAGATTCTTTCACAATACCAGATCATATGTTCACAATGCGCATTTTCCTTGAAACATTTTGAACAATTTGCACTATTTGTCACAACCTCTGAATAATATTAAATTGGGTCCTCTTATGTGATTTGCTGTATTAAAAATTGTTTATACACAATTTTCCATTTGTCCTGTGATAAAGCTTCCCATCCGGAAGACTATGTTTTTGACTCTTTAAAACTTTCTAGATCGAAGGTATAACTCTCCAAAATAGTTCTAAAAATCCTGGAGATAATCTTTGACTTTACAATGGGATTGTTCAAAAGTTCATAAATCTTACTACTTTCTGTTTCTAGAGATTGTTCACTTGGTGAACGGAGCCAGGCATGTCTAAGATAGTAGTAAAAAATATTTCTTTGTCTTAATCCAAGTTAAATTTGTAAATCACAAAAAGGGATCACTCTGCCCCCCTCCTTAAAATATCTGTTAAATAGACAGTCTCTCTTTCTTCCAAGATTCAAATTACCCCAAATTTATTAACTCTGGAAAATTAAAGTCATGCCAAATTGGAGTGTATGGTAAAATAGTTTTGATCTTATTAATCTTTTTAAGCCTTGACCAGCATTTATGCATCAATGAACATATAGGATACAATGTAAAGTCATAGGTGTTAAGGATCCCTTACATCCTGCATTCCAGAGCACTAAACCACCTTGTTTTTTTCCAGAAAAGTTAAGTATTCCTGCTAAATCCAAATAAGTTTTCTGCTCCACATTAAAAGAATCTATCACAATTTAACTTTTTCTCAAGATTTTATCATTTAGCCAAATAGGGAGATTGCTGAAAAAGAAACTCAATTTTTGTAGAATAACGTATTTAACCAACAACATTTTATCAGGTTTACTTATAGATATATTATTCAATATTCTGACATTCTTTTCC